>NC_142678.1:12328358-12463358 GCF_964200805.1 Pocillopora damicornis
AAGCAAGATTCTTGAATGGCAAAACCGGTGGAATACTGTAATAATCTTAATTCAAGATTACTTTACAATGTACATACTTACACCTACTTTGTTCACCTTTTTTCACTTTCTAATTGAAGGCATCAGTTCAGGTCTAAAGTTTAACTCATTTTGCTTAAAAATTTCAAATCACTTAAAAGGCAATTTGTGGGCCCTCTTTCACGAAAAGACATGTTGCAGTACTAAGTGCTGACTACACTGTATGATCAAGACAAGATTATGATATTCAAGATTATGTTCAAAATGGCTTTTAGAGGTTTTTGTTTTCTAAAAAAATTGTTTTGTCAATACAATCATGTAAAATTAAGTCATATGAGATGAATGTAGTCGGTTGCAACTACATTGTGTAAATGTTTACTATCATACATAAGGACGTAAAGACAGCAGAGTGGCAATAATTCTTAATAAAGAAACCACAACTTTTAGTTTGCAAGACATGTTTCGACATTCTTATGTCATCTTCAGTTGTAAATGCGATTTTAACGGTTGTACATTTGAATTTATATGAAATTACGTTACAAATTACGTCATATTGTTTACGTTACGATTTGAATATTAAATACGAAAAAACGTGACATAGCACGCGCTAGATGGGGAAAGAAGGAGAAAAGAAAAATAATGATAATAATAAGAAAAATTATTATGATAACAGAATCAAAAGGAAAGAGACAGCTCTAGATGCTTCAATTGCTGATTAAGGATGGGTTTGTCCCACTTAATATGCAATGCCTCTTTGATCTTAATTTCGTATTTCGAAGCGGCAGAATCTAAAATGGTGAAACATTCTGTACCACAAGAGTCGAGACAGGCCTTTGATGATTGTAGGTGCTTGTAAATGTGTGAAGTTTTTTCAGACAAGAGGTGCTCACGAACCCGTGTACAGATGTGGCGAGTGGTCTCACCAATATAACTGGCATTACAGCCAGCACACGAAAATTTATAAACGACACGCGAACGTAGACCTGGTGGTACTGAATCTTTCACACTGAACAAGTTTCTGAGCTTAAACGTATTGAAGACTAACTTAATATCTAAATCAGGTCTACAATAACGTTTCAGTAGTTGCCTTAACTTGGTTTGAGCGATGTCAGAAAACCGCCCAACATAAGGAAGTTTAAAATAATGCGAAGAAGGTTTTCCGGAGTTTAATGTGGCGTTATGCGTGGGAGAAGGATTATAGCTCTTGGCCAGATGCCTGGAGATAATCCTGTCTATGACGCTGGAAGGGAAACAATTTTTCCGTAGCAAGAAAATAAGTTTTTGTACATCCTTGTGGAAACCAACCCAGGAATTATTGATCTTATATACTCTGTCAACCAAAGTTCTTATTAAACCTAATTTGTACATCATAGGAGTGAAGCTAAAATAATTCGTCAGAAGACCAGTAAACGTCTTCTTGCGGTAGACGCTAGTAATTATGGATGGATTACTGTTGTCAATCAATATGTCTAAGAACGATAATTTCTCATTAATTTCCTTTTCCATTGTGAAGCGAATACTAGGGTGTCTGGTGTTTAAATAATCAAAGAACAATACCGCGTCCTTCTCATTATTGAACAAACAGAAGGTGTCATCGACATAGCGTCTGTAGAAAACAACTTCAGATAATGAATAGTTGTCTAACCAGGTTTTTTCATGATGTCCCATAAAGAGATTTGCAAGTACTGGAGCAAGTGGGGACCCCATGGCAACTCCATCTATCTGATCGTAAAACACTCCCTCAAACAGAAAACCGGTTTCAGTTCTTGCCCACTCGTACGTCTCATCGCACCAACCTTCTGTAGCGGACTTGAAGAAATACAGGGTATTAAAGAATCTAAGGAGGAACAAGGACATTGTAATACTGAAACCTGACAAAGGAAATGGCCTGGTTGTCATAGACAGGAAAGCCTACGAACAGGGTATTTTATCTATTATCAGTGACACTTCCAAGTTTAAGGTTAATGATAACGATCCAACATTACAAAGGGAAGGTAAATTACAACGTTTTTTGAGAACACTTAAAAGTAAGGGCCACTTAGACAAAAATACCTATGAGAGAATCTACCCAGTTGGTTCTCAACCAGCCAGGTTTTATGGGCTACCTAAGATGCACAAGGCTAGACGACCTAATGAAACACCTCCCTTTCGACCAATAGTATCTTCAATAGGTACCTACAATTACAATTTATCTAAATTCCTTTGTAATCTTCTCGAGCCACATGTCCCACACGAATACAACGTCCGCGACACGTTCTCTTTTGTACATGAAATCAACCAATTATCTACCTCAGGGAAATTCATGGTATCTTTAGATGTCGAGAGCTTATTCACTAGTATACCTCTCGATGAGTGCATAGATATTGCGATTAGGTATATTTATCAAGGTAACCCTGGTCTTAAGATAAACGCCGCTGACCTAAGAAGGCTTTTTGCCTTTGCGACAACTGAAACCGGTTTTCTGTTTGAGGGAGTGTTTTACGATCAGATAGATGGAGTTGCCATGGGGTCCCCACTTGCTCCAGTACTTGCAAATCTCTTTATGGGACATCATGAAAAAACCTGGTTAGACAACTATTCATTATCTGAAGTTGTTTTCTACAGACGCTATGTCGATGACACCTTCTGTTTGTTCAATAATGAGAAGGACGCGGTATTGTTCTTTGATTATTTAAACACCAGACACCCTAGTATTCGCTTCACAATGGAAAAGGAAATTAATGAGAAATTATCGTTCTTAGACATATTGATTGACAACAGTAATCCATCCATAATTACTAGCGTCTACCGCAAGAAGACGTTTACTGGTCTTCTGACGAATTATTTTAGCTTCACTCCTATGATGTACAAATTAGGTTTAATAAGAACTTTGGTTGACAGAGTATATAAGATCAATAATTCCTGGGTTGGTTTCCACAAGGATGTACAAAAACTTATTTTCTTGCTACGGAAAAATTGTTTCCCTTCCAGCGTCATAGACAGGATTATCTCCAGGCATCTGGCCAAGAGCTATAATCCTTCTCCCACGCATAACGCCACATTAAACTCCGGAAAACCTTCTTCGCATTATTTTAAACTTCCTTATGTTGGGCGGTTTTCTGACATCGCTCAAACCAAGTTAAGGCAACTACTGAAACGTTATTGTAGACCTGATTTAGATATTAAGTTAGTCTTCAATACGTTTAAGCTCAGAAACTTGTTCAGTGTGAAAGATTCAGTACCACCAGGTCTACGTTCGCGTGTCGTTTATAAATTTTCGTGTGCTGGCTGTAATGCCAGTTATATTGGTGAGACCACTCGCCACATCTGTACACGGGTTCGTGAGCACCTCTTGTCTGAAAAAACTTCACACATTTACAAGCACCTACAATCATCAAAGGCCTGTCTCGACTCTTGTGGTACAGAATGTTTCACCATTTTAGATTCTGCCGCTTCGAAATACGAAATTAAGATCAAAGAGGCATTGCATATTAAGTGGGACAAACCCATCCTTAATCAGCAATTGAAGCATCTAGAGCTGTCTCTTTCCTTTTGATTCTGTTATCATAATAATTTTTCTTATTATTATCATTATTTTTCTTTTCTCCTTCTTTCCCCATCTAGCGCGTGCTATGTCACGTTTTTTCGTATTTAATATTCAAATCGTAACGTAAACAATATGACGTAATTTGTAACGTAATTTCATATAAATTCAAATGTACAACCGTTAAAATCGCATTTACAACTGAAGATGACATAAGAATGTCGAAACATGTCTTGCAAACTAAAAGTTGTGGTTTCTTTATTAAGAATTATCATACATAACTTTTGACTTTATTATTTTTCTTAATGAAAGGATTCACTGGAGTCTGACAAGTCTGAACTTGGTAGTTCCGATGAGGGGCAGAGCTGTAGTGAAGATGAAGGCACGGATTATGCAGATTCTGATTCCAGTGATATAGAAGATATGCTGCAGCCAGAGGAAGTAGAATTGCCTCAGCCTTCTCCAATGAGTACCAATCAGCAACGTACCCGAGTTATTCTGACCTGGATTGTTTATTTTGTTTTGCTGTGGCAGTACAAGAACTATGTTAGTGACAATGCCATTGAACAGTTGCTGAAGTTTGTGCAACAGTTACTGTTTTGCATTGGGGAGCTGATCAAGGACCACACAGAGTTGTGTATTGTTCTTGCCACTAATATTCCAACTTCTCTGTACTCAGCAAGAAAGCTGTTGAAAATTGATCGGGACAACTTTCAGCAGTATGTTGTCTGTCCCAAATGTACGAAACTCTATCAGATGGATGAAGTTGTTATCAATGAGGGTCACCGAACTGTTGCAAGGACTTGTAACAATATTCCGTTTCCACAAGGAAGGCGGCGTAAGATTTGTGAAGCACAGCTTGCTAACAAGGTAACTTTAAAGAATGGAAAAACTAAGTTCTATGCTCTTAAGACGTACTGCTACAAGAGCATCATCGAGTCACTAGAAGCCTTACTGAAACGCTCTGGTCTTGAGGAACAGTGTGAAAAGTGGAGAAACAGAGCTAGAGATGATGACTTGTATGCAGATGTTTACGATGGCAAAGTTTGGAAAAAGTTTAGCAACTGGAAGGGCACAAAAGAATTTCTCAACCTGTCTCGATCATTTGGTCTTATGTTGAACGTTGACTGGTTTCAACCATTTAAACATCGGAATGATTATTCGGTTGGTGTAATGTACATGGTATTGATGAATCTGCCAAGAAACATTAGATTTAAAAAACAAAATGTTATTTTGGTTGGTATCATTCCAGCTCTTGCTCATGAGCCCAAGTCTCTTAACCACTTTCTGGAGCCTGCAATCAATGAACTGAAAGCCCTCTGGATAGGTGTTAAGGTTAAGACTTGTAACAGTCCATCAACCTCAGTAGAGGTTCGTGCAGCTCTTTTATGTTGTGCTGCTGACATCCCTGCTGCACGGAAACTATGTGGATTTCTCGGCCATTCTGCTAACAGAGGATGTTCCCACTGCTACAAATTCTTTCCTGGTGGCTTTGGAGAGCGCAAAGACTACAGTGGTTTTGACAGAGACCAGTGGCCAAGGAGGACCTCACAGCAGCATCGTCAGGATGCTTACAGAGTCAGAAACTGCAAATCCGAAACTGAAGCTGAAAAGCTAGCCAGTAAACTTGGCACTAGGTATACAGCCTTATTGGAACTACTTTATTATGAGGCCATTCAAATGTGTGCTATAGACCCTATGCATAACTTAATCTTAGGGACAGCAAAAAGGGTTTTCTCAAAATGGATCGAAAGTGACATTATTGGAAAGGCTGGGCTAGAGAACATTCAAAGCAGGATTGAAGAGATTTCTACATCATCTGATATAGGAAGACTTCCTGGAAACATCAAGTCAAATTATGGTGGATACACAGCTGCTCAATGGAAAAATTTTGTTCTTCTGTACTCAATGTATGCACTAAAGGACATACTTCCAGAGCAACACCTTCATTACTGGCAATCCTTTGTGCTAGCTTGCCGCCTTCTCTGTAAGCCTTGCATTACAAAAACTGACTTAATGCTTGCAGACTATAAACTCATTGACTTCTTAAAGGAATATGAGAAACTTAATGGCAAATTGGCAATATCTCCTAACATGCACCTCCATCTCCACCTCAAAGAATGTGTGGAAAATTACGGCAGCATATACGGTTTTTGGCTGTTTAGCTTTGAACGGTATAATGGAATGTTAGGATCCTATCACACAAACTATAAGACCGTGGAAATACAAATTATGCGCAAGTTTATGACATCTTGTAGTCTGGCAAATATGCAGTATTGCCTCCTAGAAGAGTATCAAGAATTCTTTTTTGACAATTGCAAAGCCATGTTAGGTTCCAAAAGAGTCTTAGAAAACATTGCAGAACTGCCACAGCTTATGATGGCCTCCACTGGATCATTAATTGGTAAAGAATCTTTATGGGCAGATTTATCATCAATTAAGTTTGGAAGCCCTTACAAGCTGGCCAGACTGGATCAGGATGAACTAGCAGCACTGCGTGTAGTTTATCATACCCTGTATCCAACATTGGCCGAAACATCACCGGCTATGGCTACTTTGTACAAGAAGTACTCATCTCTAACAGTAGCTGGCGAGAGATATGGTTCCACATTAGCTTCAAGACTATGTCCATATGCCCATGTAACAGCATCATGGTGCACTGAAAATGGATGCATTGACCCTGGCTTGTTGAGGCCAGGAATTGTACGTTATTACATAGTCCATAGTCTGGAGATTCAAAGAAAGCAATATGTTCATGTTTTTGCAGTTGTGAACTGGCTGAAACCTTCTGAACAAGACTTTGGCTTTAAGAACCCACTATCAGTTTGGCATGCAAGAGGCTACGAGACTTCAGGGCCATCTGTATTTCTACCTGTCCAAAGGATTCACTCAAAGTATTTGTCAGCTGAAAAACTTTTGTCAGGACAGAAATACTTGATCATGTCTCCCATCTCCAGGAGAATTTTGTTGTAACTAACTTACAAACAAGGGGGGGGGGGAGTTTGAAAAGGGATTGATAAGATGTTATTATATGGCCAAACAAAAAGAAGAATTTTGTTTGTTTACATGTAATGTAAGTGTTTTGTACTAGCTGACATTTTGCTTGTGCATGGTGATAAGCTGAACTTAAATTTTTCAAAGTTTGCTAGTCCTCTCTACTTTTTCTTGTCAGGCATTTTTGCACTTCCATTTAGTATTTCTCACTAGAAGAAAATGTCGCCGATATTTTTTGTTTTTGTTTCCAAGTTTTTTCACCACTTAAATGTACCCTTAATTTACACTAAAATGTGGTTTAAATGCCGGTATAGTTTGGAAAATCTAGACCAAGGTCAGTATTGATTTTAGCCAATCAAATTCAGGAATAGTTTCCAGTCCTTGTGAGACATGGCCATATAATAAGGTACTTTATATAATTTACCAAATTTATTATATGCTTTTGTTTCTGATACATGCAGGTGTGTTTAGAGTACATCTAAGCACCTTTGTAAGGTTTAGCTAGGTAACTATGTGTGGCTGTTGTGGTTCAATTTTAACCTTGCTTTAAATTTTATTTTACTTTGTGTTTAGATATGATAATATCTGTTGATGAGTTTGAAACAAAGGAAAATTTAAACCAGGGATAATACTGAACCCCAATAATGATGTACTTATGAGAAACATTACTCTTGAGAGTGATAAATAACTTTTTTCGTGTTCACTTAGTGTCATCTACAAATAAGGGAGACTTGGCAGAACTTCAGATTTTTAAATTGACAGTTATACAAACCAAACTCAGTTGGGAGTTTATAACTTTTAAATTATCCAAACCTCCAAAGGCAGTTCAGAGTTGTTAGGTAATTGGTGTTGTGTGACACTGATTGAAAATTGACAATGTTATAAGGCCTTGTATGGGATTAATTATTAATGTTGTTATCAATGAGTTCCTTTTACAATACTTCGGTTAACAAATAAGGAAATGTACATTTTATTCTTAGCCATTCGCTGTTCACTTTTGCCTTTCTTAGGCTTTTCAGTGGTGTTTTTGCTCTTTTGATTCTGTTAGATTTACTGACAATTTCTTTGTTTTTTTTTGTATTGTTGGTGACTGGTGGAACTAACAAAAACAATTTACAGGTCTATTACCTGAAATTCAGAAAGTTGTGTACCTGACGTTGTTGTTTTTTTTATTTAAGAAGGCAAGGGGGGGGGGGGGTTAAGTAGGCTCATCCTCAACTGGTATAACAACTTTTTGGCTCAATCACACAACTATATTATTTGGCCACAGTGGCTCAAATGGCACACCTGTCTTATTTGGCTCAAATGGCACACCTGTCTTATTTGGCTCAACCGGTTAAATGACACGACTGTCTCATTTAATCCAACCTACTCAAATCACACAACTGCTTCATTTGGCCCAACCGGCTAAAATCACACAACTGTCTAATTTGCCCCTACTTGATTAAGTGACACAACTGTGTCATTTGGCGCAACCGGCTCAATTTGTACAACTGTCTCATTTGGCCCAACTTAATCAAATGACACAACTGGCTCAAAACACATTTGTCTCATTTGACCTAACAGGCTCAAATCACACCACAGTGTCATTTGGCTCAAATCACAGAACTGTCTCAGAAATGTCTCATTTTGCCCAATCCACTCCACTCTCATTTGGCTTAACCAGCTCAAATGACACAATTGTCTCTTTTTGGCCTAACCAGCTCACATCCCAGAAATGTCTCACTTGGCCCAAGTGGTTCAAATCACACAACAATCTCATCTGATCCAACCGGCTCAAATTACACAACTGTCTCATTTGGACAAACCAGATTAAATGACACAACTGTCTCATTTGGCACAACCGGTTCAACTTGTCTTATTTGGGCCAACCAGATCAAATGACACAGTGGTCTCATTTGGCCCAACCGACTTAAATCACACAACTGTGTCATTTGGCCTAACTGGCTCAAATTACACCACTGTCTCATTCGGCCCAATCAGATCAAATGACACAACTGTCTCATTTGGCCCAACTGGCTCAAATCCCACAACCGCCTCATCTGATCCAACCGGCACAAATCACACAACTGTCTCATTTTGCCCAATCAGATCAAGTGACACAACTGTCTCATTTGGCCCAACCGGCTCAAATCCCACAACCGTCTCATCTGACTCAAATCACACAACTGTCTTGTTTTGCCCAATCGACTTAAATCACACAACTGTCTCATTTGGCACAACTTGTCTCATTTGAGCCAACCAAATCAAACGACACAACAGTCTCATTTGGCCCAATCCACTTAAATCACACAACTGTCTCACCTGACCCAACTGGCTCATATCACACAACTGTCTCATTTGGCCCATCTCATTTGGCCCAACTGGCTCAAGTCACACAATTGTCTCATCTGATACAACTGGCTCGAATCACACAACTGTCTCATTTGGACAAACCAGATTAAATGACACAACTGTCTCATTTGGCACAACCGGTTCAACTTGTCTTACTTGGGCCAACCAGATCAAATGACACAGTGGTCTCATTTGGCCCAACCGATTTAAATTACATAACTGTCTCATTTGGCCCAACCGGCTCAAATCCCACAACCGTCTCATCTGACTTAAATCACACAACTGTCTTGTTTTGCCCAATCGACTTAAATCACACAACTGTCTCACCTGACCCAACTGGCTCATATCACACAACTGTCTCATTTGGCCCATCTCATTTGGCCCAACTGGCTCAAGTCACACAACTGTCTCATCTGATACAACCGGCTCAAATCACACAACTGTCTCATTTGGACAAACCAGATTAAATGACACAACTGTCTCATTTGGCACAACCGGTTCAACTTGTCTTACTTGGGCCAACCAGATCAAATGACACAGTGGTCTCATTTGGCCCAACCGACTTAAATTACATAACTGTCTCATTTGGCCCAGCTGGCCCAAATCACACAACTGTCTCATTTGGCCTTAAACTGGCTTAAATAATACGATGTCTAATTTTGGCTGTCTCGTTTGGCCCAACCAGCTCAGTGCACACAACTGTCTTCTTTGGGTAACCGGATCAAATGACACAACTCGTCTCATTTGGGTCAATCAGATCAAATGACACAATTGTCTCATTGGCACCAACCGACCTAAGTCACACAACTGTCTCATTTGGCCTAACCGGATTAAATAACACAGTTGTCGCATTAAGATTCCTTGTTGTTCAAAGAACCATCTCGCGTTTGTGTTTTGGTAAGATGTAGCAAAAAACTGCAAATCCGTTTGCAGAAACATGACGGAAACGAACAACAGCGGAAATGTGCTGGCTTAAATATGACGGAAACGTGACTTGGCATTTCCGTTCCGTTAACGTGACGGAAACACGTAGACTTTAATTTTCACGTTTCCGTAAGACGTAAACATAACGGAAACATGGAGTTGCATGTTTCCGCCACGTTTCAGAAATACGGAAACATGTGATTTCGTCCTGTGAAAAGTCTCTGATTACGAACAGTGCAACAATCTATTCCAGTAACTGAGCCTGTGTCAATACAAGCCGACTTACTAAGCGAACAAAGCAAAAGTCCGTCGATATGGGAGTGAAAGATCTTAAGTGGTACAGTCCTTTCGTGTTCCTTGTTGGAGCTATTTTAAGTTTTGCTGATCCCATTACCGACATACTCACATTGGTGGAATTCTACCGCGCGGATCATAGGACATGGTTCGGTGTAGGGCTTACTTTTGTTTTGTTGCCATGTTTAGCGTTTCCAGTAGTGTTCTGCCGGTTACGTTTCCCATTAATTGCTTCACCTTCTAGTTGGGCAAAAACTGTTCTTTGGGCATTGCATCCATTTTCAGCAGCCTTCGCGAGAGTAGAAGCTGTTTTTTTCTGTCTCAAGAGATGGTGATCTGGAGACGAAATCGACCCAGATGCTGAATATGTACTCAATCACATCGACTTAGCTTTGCTCTTTGAGGCAGTCCTTGAATCCGCTCCACAATTTATAATTCAGTTGTACGCCATCATTGTTCAGAAGGAGCCAGCTACAATCATTCAAATCATTTCTCTACCTATCTCTTTCCTCACTCTGGCATGGGCCTTCACAGCCACTGATAAGACGTCTCTTGCCGAGCGCGAAATAATACCAACCAGCGGTGCCCTGATGGTTAAACATCAACTAGCATTGTATGTAGCTTACTTAATTCTTCTGAGCAGTCGACTGTTCGCCATCTGTTATTTCACCGTCAGCTACAAGTGGTGGATTATTGGCGTGTTGATGTTTCATTCTTGTGCCGTAGTAATAGCGACTGTTATTCAGAATAGAGACGAAGTTGGCTGTAATTCTAGCTACGTTCTCTCTACTATATTGTTTACGGGCATTCACTGTCTAAGAGATGACTTTGTAGAATTATCGATTGGTGTACAAGTAGGTGGTCTAACCATGAGTGTGTATTTCTCACATATTTTTTTTGTATTAGAAAACTTCTTTATGATCCTGATGTTTTATTTCACCTATAATCCCAATGCTTGGTACTCTTTACCTGTCACTGTGAGTGTTTGTGTGTTCAGTGTTCTTGGCTCCACAATGAGAGTTTGTTTATTTAGGTGGCTATACAAGAAATTTGCCAGCAGTTCACCACCTGCGAACAGCGGTGATGTGAATCCATGTGTGTGAATTATTACGTTAGTTCAGTGTGATTTAGTAATTTGGTAGTTTAATAATTTAGATTTGGTAATTTGGCCTTTAGCCGTTCTATTTGAATTTTTGAAGTCCCATGTTATCTAGGTTTAAGCTGTCGAGATGAGTTTCCAAATTGTGACTTTCTTGTTTAACTTCCATCACTGGACGTGCTTAGAATGTCTACTGACCTTGCCCTGTACTTTCACGAAAGTTCTTGTTTTGGCTTACGTAGTCAAAGATTGATTCATTTGATCGGAAGCATTAAGTACGTTATTGTTCATTTGTAAGATTTCGTCGTAAAAGTGGTTTTTAACAACAGAAACTGTTTAATCTTGCAAAGTTAGTTGGCCAGCATGCTTACTCAGGCGTGCTGATATCTAATATACAAGCATGCACTTTCGAGTTTACTTAGCGAATATTGGCATTGAGTAAGAAATAGTAGTCAGTAGAAAATAGAGGATCAAAGTTTGAGCATCAAAAAGACAGTAATCAGAATTTGAGTCAGACGTGATTAGTTCTAAAGCTATGAATGATCACAACTATTTCATTAGATCTTTATAGGTGTCTTTAGCAGTTTCGTGTTTTCACTTATTTTCATATATTGGTAAGATTTTTTGCGGGCACAAAAGATGTGACAGAAGAAGAAAGAAACTGTAGAAGAAATAAAATAAACACATAACAAGCAGCGAGTATTGGATGGATAGAATGGAATAGCACATAATTATCAAAATACTCGATTTAAGCTTCGAGCTAGTGGTTTAGAAGTTTTACATAAATAGTTTATGTTTATAAATGTACGATTTTTAGGAATAAATTTTTTTGAAAGAAAGATGTTGATTTGTGTTCCTCAACTTCGAGGTGGGTAACTTCCCTCAGTAGATAAAACTTATCTAAAGCTGTGTACAAGTTGATATTGTGCAAGATCAAAATTATGATAAAAGTTATCTAAATAGTCACTCAAAGGGCTTAGGGGTGCTTATGCTTTCCTATGGTGGCCTTTAGATTTACCTGACACTTCGTTCTACCTAAGATAAAATGTGTAGGGTTATATTCGTAATTTGTCAGTTACAGTTGTATGCTTAACCGCCAGCGACAAAATCATTCACTACACTGAAAAATGAAACTACCTAATTTTCGTTTTTTTTTTTCGATCAAAGTTGATTCAGCCTTGAACTCGATTACAACGATGACAAATTTGTTTGCACCAGAGACTTTCTCTTTACATCAAAAGTAACCGATTAAGATGGGTTTTTATACAATTGCTTTGCAATTACGAACTATTAAAGGCTGACTTTTCCAGACGTTGTTCCTCTTATGATATTTTAAAAACATGTATGAAGGTATTTTCTTACTGATCTTCTTGTGTGCTTCACTCGGAGAAACGACAATAACACTTAAAAGTCATTAGTTGACTCAAAATAAGGAAAATATTTCACCTATTGTTAATCTTTTGAAAGAAAAATTTTGTCGAGCATTTGAATAAAATGAGAGTCTGGATATCATATCATATGGGGACAGGACGGAGTACAGAATGGTGAAAAATGGAGGGAAGTGGAGGTGAAGGATATGAAGAATGTGTGATGAGAGGAGGTAAAGGAGGAGAAGTCTGGGAACGACGCTTTTTGCTGCCACGTCTTGTATCTGTAATTGCGTGATAAATAATTCGTGCAGGAAACTGATGCGTGGAGGACCAATTTCACCTGGCTGTCAGTAGTAAATTTTCAAATGATGATCGATCATTTTCAGTTGTCAAGGATTAATTACCTCTTAGATTGCATGCTATATGCGTTTTCCCCTCAGTCTCTTTTACAAAAAGACGGAATAAGTACTGAAAAGCAACAGACTCATTCGCGTTACTACAAAAAGGTTGGACAGTACTCAGCTGTGCCTCATAAAAGAAAACTAAAGTTCACGTCCGTCCTCAGTCCCCTGATTCGACATTCAGTGTTGTGCTCACTTTTTCTGGAGCAATTTGCTCGAATGGCAAATCCAGAGGGAAGAGAATAGCAAGGAAGAATTTTGATATAACAGAAAAAACCGGGAAAATTTGTTTTTTACATTGATATTTAATAGGTAACTAAAAAAAAAACTATGGTTTTTTTGTACTTAAATGTTGTCCAATAGTTATAACTTATTGAGTGATGTTGAAATTAAACGTGGTAGTGAGACAAATTTCTTGAATTGAAGTTATAGCGGAGCTTGCAGAGCGTAGCCCCATAATTATACAAAATAGTAGTAACCCATCGAGCCGAAAAAATTTGGATGTACGACCATACGACCGTACAAGGTGCTACTTTTAACATGCTTGGTCAACTGTACCGCGGGGACGCCAACGCCATGGCTTTGTTCAGTAGTCCAGTGGTCAGTGCACTGGGCTCCGAGTCGGACGACCCGGGGTCTAATCTTGGCCGGTACAAGGCGTTGTGCCCTTGAGACGTGCGGGAAAAATTTCTTTCTTATTTCTTGAGTGCCGCACTAAAAATTGTTTATTATGTATTCTGACTGACGGGCTTTTACGGTAAGATCAGTTTACCGGATTGAATTTGACATTCGTTTCAACTCATTTTTCCTTATGTGTGTTTTTACTCGGAAAAACAGTTGAATGTTCCGTACAGCTTAGTTTAGCATTTACCAGGCGATTTTTTAGAAGCTAATTGCAATTACTTACCGTAAAATAACTATGATATTTACCTGAACATACTAGTGAGGAATTTTTAAGAAAAAGATTTTTAAGCTTTTCATTCACAGTTATCGGTTAACTGGATTAAATGTGCTCGCTCAGACCAAAGTATAACATGTGGCGTGTTTTTGACCAGCCAATAGGGAAGTTTGTTTAGTAATTTTTGTGCGTTGAGAGAATTTTGCACTCTATCACAATAAAATGCTTCTTCGCGCAGATCCTTGTTGTCGCTCTGTTTTAAAAGAATTTGCTCATGCTTTTATCTGTGCGTATGTCGAGTTATGGATGCACTTAAGAAGTTTGAAGAGCATTCAAAAGCTACTCTTACGCATTTTTCGTGCTCTCCAAACCTCCCACGCGCGTCCGTAACTTGATATACGCACCGCTAAGCATGAACAAATTCTTAAGTGGTTATCCTGAAAGGCTTGCGAATTACTCTCTTCGTCGTCAATTATTCTCTCCAACATACCTGTGTCAATACAAGCCGATCTTCAAGGCGAACAAACGAAAAGTCCGTCGATATGGAAGCTAAAGATCTTAAGCGGTACAGTCCTTTCGTGCTCCTTGTTGGAGCTATTTTAAGTTTTGCTGATCCTATCACCGACATACTCACACTGGTAGAATTCTACCGCGCGAATCACAAAATATGGTTTGGTGTGGGACTTACTTTTGTTTTATTGCCATGTTTGGCTTATCCACCAATGTTCTACCTGTTGCGTACCAGTGAAACATCCCCTTCTGATTGGGCAAGAACTGCTCTTTGCGCATTGCATCCATTTTCAGCAGCCTTCGCAAGACTAGAAGCTTTTCTTCCCTCTCTCAAGAAATGCCGGTCTAAAGATGAAACCGACCTCTACTTTAATGAGAAAGCTGAAGAAGTACTCAGTTACATTTACTTCGCTGTACTCTTTGAGGCAGTCTTTGAGTGCGCTCCACAATTTATAATTCAGTTGTTCGCCATCAGTGTTCAGGAGGAACCAGCTGCAATTATCCAAATCATTTCTCTATCTATCTCTTTCCTCACTCTGGTATGGGCCTTCACAGCCACTGATAAGATTTCTCTTATAGAGAACAAAATAATACCAAGTAGCAGTGACCTAAATGTTAAATACCAACTGGCATTATATGTAACTAACTTACTCCTCCTGAGCAGTCGACTGTTCGCCATCTGTTATTTCACCGTCAGCTACAAGTGGTGGGTTATTGGCGTATTAATGTTTCATTGTAGTGTGGTAGTAATAGCGACTGTTATTCAGAATAGAAACAAAGTTTACTGTAATGCCTTCATTGTTCTCTTTAATTTATTGTTCATGGGCATTCACAGTCTAAGAGATGACTTTGTAGAATTATTGATGGGTTTGCTAGAAGATGGTCTAACCATAAGTGTATTTTTATCACATATTTTGTTTGTATTAGAAAACTTCTTTATGATCCTGATGTTTTATTTCACTTATCACCCCAACGCTTGGTACTCTTTATCTGTCACTGTGTGTGTTTGTGTGTTCAGTGTTCTTGGCTCCACAATGAGAATTTTCCTATTTCGTTGGCTTAGCAGGAGACCTGCCGGACGGCTCAGCAGCCGTGATGACAACAGTAATGTGAATACTTGTGCTGTGAAGTATTATGTTAGTTCAGTATAATCTGGTAATGCGCCTATATTTTGTCTGTAGCCACTATTTGAATTTTAAGTGCGAAGTTAGGTTTAAGCTATGGAAACGAGTTTCGAAGTTGACTATCTTGTTAAACTTCCATCGCTGGACGTGCGTCGTTGGACCACTAGCCTTGGCCATGTCCCTCGCGAAAAGCGTGTTACGGTCTGCAGCTAGATTGCTCATTATTGCAAACCAATATACCTGTATGGCGGTGGACTTGGCAACACATAATAAGATTTAGAACTAGAGTTTCTGCTTGTTTTCATTCGTAAGTAAAAATTATTAGATGTGATAGATATTTTTAGCTTTGTAACTCGAAATGTAGAAGGAATTAAATATACTAAACAAGCCGTGAGTTATGAATAAATATTATAGAGTAGCTTGAAGATACTTATTAAAATACGCGATTTTAGCTAGGAGTAAGTGGCTTAGAGGTTTGATACTTTCAACGAGTTTAGGATTAAGAGTTTAGGACTTTGATTGATATTGATCTAGAATTTGACTCTCATGCTAACAAAGATGTTGATTTGCATATAGAACGGCACTTCAGTGTGTAGAGCTTTTCGAAGTATTAAGCTGTGTACAAGTTGATAGCTTGTAAAACAAGAACTAGAATTAAAGTTATTTACATTTAACAAGAAAACAAATCCATTCTTTGAGTACTGAGAATGTCTCAAGATCATTATATTTTAAAATCTGTAAACGGGAAAAACTGAAGGTCCCTGATTCGAATCGTTAAACATACAGTCTAATACTCCATGTGGCTACTGTTAAAGCTCGATTGTTATAGCATTGAAAAGAACTAGAAGTTTTGCTGATGACGCTGGTTGGTAGTGTTAAAGTATATTTGTCTCGCATTCAAAGCAGAAAACTTGCCATATCCCACATGTTTATACAAGTGGCCTGTTCAACAAGACTAACAAGAGAAAGATGATGCAAGAATGTAATGACTAATTGACATACTACCAATAATTAAAGGGTCCAAATCCGCTCTGACCGGTTCATTAGTCACGAAAAGAGTGATGTGAATGCTTAACTACATGTAAAGCTATAGATAGGAATCATAAAGTATTTCTTTTAAATCTAGACTTTTTTTGATAATCAAAAATAACCACAAAAACGGCGTGGATTTCGATGAACGCCCGTTAAATACAAATACTTTATTTGTAACATTTATTTTAGAAGGAATTAAAAAAACACGTAACCTGGTAACAAGCAGTGAATACTGGATAAATAAAATGGAGTACTACGTACTTAAAAGAATATTCAATTATTGCTTCGAGTGAGCGGTTTAGAAGTCTGACACTTCCTAAGAGTATTGTTTATGATTTGAAGACTTTAGCTGATATTGACGTACATTTTTGACACTCTCGTCCTGATAAGGATGTTGTTTTGCATTTAAGTAGTCCCAAATGCTAAATTACATTCTTTGTATCGCCATTATTATTTCATTATTATATATTTTAAAGGAACGTGTATGCAGAAAGTGTAGCTCAAGGAAACGTAAACGCTTCAAGTTATGACCTTTGAAGGCTGCGTTCCTAGAGCAGTTATCGCGGGTAAAAATACGAGCATGATAACCCAAAGTTATTTATCCGAACCCTCACGAAGCTGTTATTATTGTAAGAATGTTATTGACTGCACTTGAATACACATTCCAAAGACAACTTAGACCAACACTCTTTTCTACTAATATTGGTTTATGAATTAAGATTTTTACTGGACTTGTAGTGATCTGGATTTTTTCACTCTCTCGTTTTATAACAAATGTCGATTTGCATTTAACCGACACTTTATGGTGTGTAATTTCAATCAGTATTTGATATTGATCAAGTTTACAAGTTTAGTTTTGTAAAATCAAGAATTAGAATAAACTCACCTATATCTAACAAGAAACTGGACACTTCTTGAGTATTGAAAATTTAACGAGTTAATGGGAGTAACTGAAGGTGATTAATCCGAATCGTTGAGAGTAATAACGAAACCACAGTTATTCTAAGTGTTGTTTACTGCACTTGGATACACATTTCAAAAACAACTTAGTCAAAAACTTTCTATGAAAATTCTTTATGAATTTAAGATTTTGATTAATGGTGTAGATCTATTTATTATCTCGTACTACGACTCATGCCTACCTAACGAAAAAGCGTGTATTACAGGGTTCGTTATCAGTCAGTCTTTCAGAGTAAGACAGACATTAAGTAACAGTCGCCGGGATTCAAAAAACCAGGAAGAGTCAGAGTAATTAAAGGGTGATTTCGTTGTAACTAGAATTGTATTAGAAGAAACCGTAAAAAGGACAAGTCGAGAGTCGTTGATGCCTTTTCCAAGGCGAGGTTCACTCTGCACCTAGTTTTCCTCCAAAACACGCGACAACTTAACAGTAATATTTACTATTGTATAATTAACATTTTTGAGACGCGGAAATTTTCTATTGTACACTCCAGCTCTTCAAGACTGCGTCACAAAGAATATCCGGAGAACCAATACGTTCCCAATATTTTGCAATAAAGTTAATACAGAGTGAAATCAGACTAACCAAAGGAAATTTTGCAGCTTTTCAGTCGAAAGCTGAGCGCAAAAGCTTCTAATTACGAACAGTGCAGAAATCTATTTCATTAACTGAGCCTGTGTCAATACAAAGCGACTTATTACGCGAACTAACGAAACGTCCGTCGATATGGAAGAGAAACATCTTAAGTGGTACAGTCCTTTCGTGTTCCTTGTTGGAGCTATGTTAAGTTTTGCTGATCCTATCACCGACATACTTACACTGGTAGAATTCTACCGCGCGATTCACAAAGTATGGTTTGGCGTGGGGCTTACTTTTGTTTTATTGCCATGTTTGGCGTTTCCAGTAGTGTTCTACCTGTCGCGTACCAGTAGATCACACCTTTCACCTTCTACTTGGGCAAGAACTGCTCTTTGCGCATTGCATCCATTTTCAGCAGCCTTCGCAAGACTAGAAGCTTTACTTCTCTCTCTCAAGAAATGGCGGTATGAAGATGAAATCGACCTCTACTTTAAAGACAAAGTTGAAGATCTATTCAGTTACATTGACTTAGTTGTACTCTTTGAGGCAGTCCTTGAGTGTGCTCCACAATTTATAATTCAGTTGTACGCCATCAGTGTTCAGGAGGAACCAGCTGCAATTATCCAAATCATTTCTCTACCTATCTCTTTCCTCACTCTGGCATGGGCCTTCACAGCCACTGATAAGATGTCTCTTGTAGCGAACCATGTAATGCCAAGTAGCAGTTATCTGAATTTTAAACACCAACTAGTATTGTATGCAACTCACTTGCTCCTCCTGAGCAGTCGACTGTTCGTCATCTGTTATTTCACCGTCAGCTACAAGTGGTGGGTTATTGGTGTATTAATGGTTCATTGTTGTGTAATGGTAATAGCGACTGTTATTCAGCATACAGATAAAGTTTGCTGTAATGCCTCTAAAGTTTTCGTTACTTTATTGTTCATGGGCATTCACAGTCTAAGAGATGACTTTACACATATTACGATAAGAGTAGACGTACATGGTGTAAATAGGAATGTGTATTTCTCACATATTTTGTTTGTATTAGAAAACTTCTTTATGATCCTGATGTTTTATTTCACTTATCACCCCAACGCTTGGTACTCTTTACCTGTCACTGTGTGTGTTTGTGTGTTCAGTGTTCTTGGCTCCACAATGAGAATTTGCCTATTTCGTTGGCTTAGCAAGAGACCTGCCGAACAGCTCAGCAGCTGTGATGACAGCAGTAATGTAAATGCTAGTGTTGAGAAGTGTTATGTTAGTTCAGTATAATCTGGTAATGCGCCTATATTTTCTCTGTACCTACTATTTGAATTTGAAGTGCGAAGTTAGGTTTAAGCTATGGAAACGAGTTTCGAAGTTGTGACTATCTTGTTTAACTTCCATCGCTGGACGTGCGTCGTTACGTCACTGGTAGAATTCTACCGCGCGGATCACAAAATATGGTTTGGGGGCCTACTTTTGTTTTATTGCTATGTTTGGCGTTTCCATTAGTGTTCTACGTGTTGCGTACCAGTAGATCATACCTTTCACCTTCTAATTGGGCAAGAACTGCTCTTTGCGCATTGCATCCATTTTCAGCAGCCTTCGCAAGACTACAAGCTTTACTTCTCTGTCTCAAGAAATGGTGTTATAAAGATGAAATGGACTCCCACTCCTATACGAAAGCTACAGATGTTCTCGTTTACATTGACTTCGCTGTACTCTTTGAGGCAGTCCTTGAGTGCGCTCCACAATTTATAATTCAGTTGTACGCCATCAGTGTTCAGGAGGAACCAGCTGCAATTATCCAAATCATTTCTCTACCTATCTCTTTCCTCACTCTGGCATGAGCCTTTACAGCCACTGATAAGATGTCTCTTGTAGCGAACAAAATAATACCAAGTAGCAGTGACCTAAATGTTAAACACCAATTAGTATTGTTTGTAACTCACTTACTTCTCCTGAGCAGTCGACTGTTCGCCATCTGTTATTTCACCGTCAGCTACAAGTGGTGGGTTATTGGTGTATTATTGGTTCATTGTTGTGTGGTAGTAATAGCGACTGTTATTCAGAATAGAAACGAAGGTTTTTGTAATACCAATGTTCTCTTTATTTTATTGTTTATGGGCATTCACAGTCTAAGAGATGACTTTGTAGAATTATCGCTAGATGTACAAAAAAGTGGTCTAACCATGTATTTCTCACATATTTTGTTTGTATTAGAAAACTTCTTTATGATCCTAATGTCTCATTTCACTTATCACTCCAACGCTTGGTACTCTTTACCTGTCACTGTGTGTGTTCAGTGTTCTTGGCTCCACAATGAGAATTTGCTTATTACGTGGGCTTAGCAAGAGACATGCCGGACGGCTCAGCGGCCGTGATGACAGCAGTAATATGAATACTTGTGTTGAGAAGTATAATGATAGTTCAGTATAATCTGGTAATGCGCCGATATTTTGTCCGTAGCTACTATTTGAATTTGAAGTGCGAAGTTAGTTTTAAGCTATGGAAACGAGTTTCGAAGTTGTGACTATCTTGTTTAACTTCCATCGCTGGACGTGCGTCGTTGGACCACTAGCCTTGGCCATGTCCCTCGCGAAAGTTTCAGGAATATTTAGCCGGCTTAAAAAACGGTTGTTCCTCGGTGTATTTATAGGCTCTTGTTTTGGGTTACGTGGTCAAAGATCGATTCTGTTGATCGAAAGCGTTAAGTGCGTTGTTTTTATTAAAATACGCGATTTTAGCTAGGAGTAAGTGGCTTAGAAGTTTGATACTTTCAACGAGTTTAGGATTAAGAGTTTAGGACTTTGATTGATGTTGATCTAGAATTTGACTCTCATGCTAGCAAAGATGTTGATTTGCATATAGAACGGCACTTCAGTGTGTAGAGCTTCTCGAAGTATTAAGCTGTGTACAAGTTGATAGCTTGTAAAACAAGAACTAGAATTAAAGTTATTTACATTTAACAAGAAAACAAATCCATTCTTTGAGTACTGAAAATGTCTCAAGATCATGATATTTTAAAATCTGTAAACGGGAAAAACTGAAGGTCCCTGATTCGAATCGTTAAACATACAGTCTAATACTCCATGTGGCTATTGTTAAAGCTCGATTGTTATAGCATTGAAAAGAACTAGAAGTTTTACCGATGACGCTGGTTGGTAGTGTTAAAGTATATTTGTCTCGCATTCAAAGCAGGAAACTTGCCCTATCCCACATTTTTATACAAGTGGCCTGTTCCACAAGAGTCACAAAAGAAAGATGATACAAGAATATAATGACTAATTGACATGCTACCAATAATTAAAGAGTCTAAATCCGCTCTGACCGGTTCATTAGTCGCGAAAAGAGTGATGTGAATGCTTAACTACATGTAAAGCTATAGATAGGAATCATAAAGTATTTCTTTTAAATCTAGACTTTTTTTTGATAATCAAAAATAACCACAAAAACGGCGTGGATTTCGATGAACGCCCGTTAAATAGAAATACTTTATTTGTAACATTTATTTTAGAAGGAATGAAATAAACACGTAACCTGGTAACAACCAGTGAATACTGGATGGATAAAATGGAGTACTACGTACTTAATAGAATATTAGTAGAGCGGTTAAGAAGTCTGACACTTACTAAGAGTATTATTTATGATTTCAAGACTTTAGCTAATATTGATGTACATTTTTGACACTCTCGTCCTGATAAGGATGTTGTTTTGCATTTAAGTAGTCCCAAATGCTAAATTACATTCTTTGTATCGTCATTATTATTTCCCAACAAGAATCTCATCTTTAAAGGAACGTGTATGCAGAAAGTGTAGCTCAAGGAAACCTAAACGCTTCAAGTTATGACCTTTGAAGGCTGCGTTCCTAGAGCAGCTTTCGCGGGTAAAAATTCGAGCATGATAACCCAAAGTTATTTATCCGAACCCTCGCGAAACTGTAATTATTGTAAGAATGTTATTGACTCATAGTGCACTTGAATACACATTCCAAAGACAACTTAGACCAACGCTCTTTTCTACAAATACTGGTTTATGAATTAAGATTTTTACTGGACTTGTAGTGATCTGGATTTTTTCACTCTCGTTTTACGACAAATGTCGCTTTGCATTTAACTGTCACTTTATGGTGTGTAATCTCAATCAGTATTTGATATTGAACAAGTTTACAAGTTTAGTTTTGTAAAATCAAGAATTAGAATAAACTCACCTATATCTAACAAGAAACTGGACACTTCTTGAGTATTGAAAATTTAACAAGTAAATTGGAGTAACTGAAGGTGATTAATCCGAATCGTTGAGAGTAATAACGAAACCACAGTTACAACTACACTTGGATACACATTTCAAAAACAATTTAGTCAGAAACTTTCCAAGAAAATTCTTTTATAAATTTGAGATCAGTTTGATTAATGGTGTGGATCTTTTCCTTATCTCGTATTACGACTCATATCCACCGATAATAAATTTGAAAGCATGTATTATAGGGTTTGTTATCTGTCAGTCGATCAGAGTTACTCAGAGTCGCCCGGATTCAATAAACCAGTAAGAGTGAGAGAGGTGACAGGGTGATTCCGTTGTAGCTAGAGTTGTATTAGAGAAAAAAGATTAAGAAGACCGTAAAAGGACAAGTCGAGAGTCCTTGATGCCTTTTCCTAGGCGAGGTACCCTCTACATTTAGTTTTCCTTTAAAAAAACGCGACAACTTAACAAGAGGGTCTGCGTGCGCGCGCGCGCCTGTGTGTGTGCGTGTGTGCGTGTGTGTGTGTGTGTGTGTGTGTCAGTTACAATTTCGGCCATTTATCAGTTCTCAGTTAGATTTTAAGCCATTTGTCAGTTGTCGGTTGTCACTGACTCGCCAAGTTAATTAACGCTTAATTAACTTGGCGAGTTAATTATTACTTTCAGACCCTATATTTGGCTGAAAAGGCACGTATAGCGTAAAATCGAAAATTCAGCTGAGAATCAATACAATAAGAACTCCCTTTTTTCTCAATTCTGGAATGAAATAATTCCAAGACCTTCCAAGTGACTTTCAGTCTTTGTTTGAAGGGTGTTTAGATAAGTTACAACTTCTCTGCACACAAACTTCTGTTTGCCCGAGCGCAACATTGAGACATTCCTTTTTAACCACTTAGCCGGTCAAAATGTTGGAAAAACGATCGTCAGAAAGACAACAAACTTGTGAAGAGTCCTCTAGCACAATATATTAGTTTTGTCTTGGTTTATAAAGCATGTTTTTCGATTGCGATTGGCTCCGATGAAATAATCGGAATGTTCTTTTGTCTACTTTTCAATTAGGTTATTAGAGATATCTAATGTAGGCGTACCTTAGGAATCCGAGCGAAAATGGGCGCGAATTGGTCGCCCGGATCTAGAAACCGTAATTGGGGTAATATCTTTGTCATTTCGGTCAGAAAAGTTGTTTTGTGAGTCCGTGTCATATTCGTCTACATATGTTCGCACCTTAGCAACTGTCACTTCAACAATACAGTCGTCAACAAATGAGACATCTGTCACATTCCCACCTTCCGAAGTAGCTTGAACGGCTCCAATGTTGCTACTGAGCCCTACTGGCTGATCTCCAGAGTTAAAATCATTCCCTAGTTCCGCGCGCCAACAAGTCCACCTTGGTGGAATCGTGTTGCTTCGTTTAGACGGCCGGTGGTAAGGCCCCCGCCTTGTCCTTGGTAGTTTCCTCCCGAACTGTCGTTTGCCTCAACGGTCGATAATTCTCCACGCCCTTAAACATAGGACGCAAGGGAAAATTCTCGCTTTTGATTCTCGGGAGGCTCGTGTAATAGAGTTGCGATTGCACCAACCTGTAGACGTTGAAGTGCTTGAAGGAACGTTTGACGATGCTTGAGACTTGTGTTTTATTAATGGTGTTGTTTTTATCGCAGAAAGTACTTCATCTTTGATTGGCTTCATTGACCTTAAAGGCTGAAGGTAACTGTCGAGCCAGGAAGCTTGAAATATCGTGCTGGTCTGTTGTCTAAGCCAGCTCGTTGTAGTTTACCGCTTGATAGCACAGTACCCATTCTACGAAAACGATTGAACACCTATCTGCAAACTTTAGCCGCTGAATTCGGAAAATCGAAGCTTGTCCAGGTTCGCCCTCCTTTAGAAAAGCCAACTTCAATCTCTGCTGCAGGTAAAAACATTCTGCTGTGTGCATACGATGCTGAAAGAGGAATTATACAAGTGACATTACATTACAATGGCATTGCTGGCACCGGAGTCAAATTCGTGACCTACCCGACTGACATTTCGAGTGTCATATCTATGGAAGTTCTCACACAAAGCACAAAGAGCCTACTTTGCAGTAGTCGGTGTGGACAGTGGCTTTTACAACCTTTCGTTTGCATATTTGTATTGCTTTGACGGAGTTCTGAATGGACTGTAAAATTTTCTCGCCAGAAACAGACTTCAGACTTCCTGATTTCGGAGCCATGCGATGAAGTTCCACGTCAAAATCTCCGAGGCCATATTTACTGGACAACTCCTTTCGACTAAGGAACGAAATAAGGTGCTTTTTCAGCGCTAGTACGGTATTTACATCATTAATAATGTAGATGAAAAAATTACCCAGTTCTGAATGGTTAAGATAAATGTAGTTTTCAGGTAATTCAATGCAGAAGAGGGTTAATTCAGTGCAAAGAAATAACAAACCAGACATTTTCAGATCGGTCAATAATCAAAGAAACTCACAGATAGCCAATCAAATGCAAGCCTTGGATGTGGCACGCTGAAATTTGCGAGCTAAAGAATGGCCGGCGTTTTGGGAAAGTTTTCTTTCGCACCGTATACATTTACCTATCTATTGCTTCTAAAACTAAATAAAAAGGGGAAAAGTCATTTCATTAACATACCTTGCACTGTACACTCTACAGCTACTACCGCTTTTACCTACTTTTTTGCGTTGGCTAACGAAACTTTCATAAATTGGTTCGATTTCATTTATCCGCCATATTGAAAAGTTTTTCTAGATCCCAATCCCCTTAATGTACTGCCTTCGAAACCTTGTTAAGAAAGTCTTTATTTGGTTAGAACTATTTGACCTGTTGGTTTATTCACTTGCAAAATGGAGAAAAGTAACTGTTTTGTGTACGAACAATGATTTAAGAAATAGGTACTAAATTTACTACTAAATTTTGGTACTTACGTTTGGGAGATGGGTTAAACAAGCTAATTTTACCATTAAAACAGAATCAGGTAGATAGGTACGAACGATGTGATCGACATGTTTTCTATTTGTTGTTTTCTACTGGAAAAGTTTTGACTCTGTTTTCAGTAAAAATTTTGGTCTACTTAACACTGTCGGCCGACTGTCGGTAGTGTGTCGGTAACCTGTCGGCCTACAGTTGACCAACAGGTTACCGACAGCCGAAAATGGAAACCATTGTTCACTATTACCGAAAACTCTGTAAAAAGCACTGTTTTTTGGTTGTCAGTTTGGAAAAAGTGGTGTTTAGAGAAGGGAATTGCCAAGGACATTTAAAATTACAAGCCGACCCAGCTTAGCACTTTACTCGAGCGATACTACGCCGAAATGAAAAACAACATGGTTATACCTCGCAAACGACGATTCCATTTCATCAAAAGCGATTCGGCCACAGACTGATCAATAAATTTAATATATATTCCTTGAACTATTTAGTCGGACTTTATTGTTTTGATCGTACGCGGTTTTTTTGACCGAACGCATAATGTCACTTGCAGGTTTGAATAAATTATTTTTGTACTTGATGCGCGCGCTTTGCTTCTGCATAATAATGATAAGCTATCTTGTATTTTTTCATATATATTATTTCTCGTGCAATTTGGAATAGCAAAGTACTTGTTGATTTTTTCAAAGACCACAAATTGCACTTGCTCTATGGGCTTGTGAAATTTTGTTAGTCTTTGAAAAAAATTACTCGTGCTTATTTATTCCAAATTGTACTCGAAATCATGTGATTACCTACACTAATAGGAATGCGGCTTCTGTAACGCTCAAGTGCCATTTCCGAATCAATTGGATAAAAACTTACAACAGCTTTTAAAATAAGGCCATCGCGTAAGTTGACGATCGAGTTGTGTATCTAATACAATATCACCGAAATGTGTGTGACATACAACCTTACTGTGGATGGTCCATGCGGTAATTATAAACGAAATATGAGACTCTGGCGTACTACTGATATGTAATAAAAACGTACTTTTATCGGACAAAATAAATCAACTGTCCTTATTTTACATCCAGTTTTTAGGATATTTAGGGCGATCCGGTCTTTTGTCAGCTGTCAGTAAAAGCGCATCACAAATGTCAGTTGTCAGTTAGATTTTCAGCGATTTGTCAGTTGTCAGTTAAAAATTTTGGCCATTTGTCAGTTGTCAGTTAACCCCATCCAGATCTTCTAACAGTGATATTTACTATTGTATAATGACAATTTTTGAGACGCGGAAATTTGAATTTTTCTATTGAACACTCTAGCTGTCCAAGATTGCTTCACAAAGAACATCCGGAGAACAAATTGGCTCCCAACATTTTCCACCAAAATTAGTACAGACGTGCAGCGCACCTTAATAGTGAAATCAGATTAACTATAGGAAACATTGCTGTTTTTCAGTCGAAGCTGAGTGCAAAAGCCTCTGATTACGAACAGTGCATGAAATCTATTTCATTTACTGAGCCTGTGTCAATACCAGCCGACTTACTAAGCGACCAAACGTAAAGTCCGTCTATATGGAAGTGGAAGATCTTGAGTGGTACAGTCCTTTCGTGTTCTTTGGTGGAGCTATTTTAAGTTTTGCTGATCCCATCACCGACATACTAACAGTGATGGAATTCGACCTCGCGGGTCACAAGACATGGTTCGGTGTGGGGCTTACTTTTGTTTAGTTGCCATGTTTGGCGTTTCCAGTATTGTTTTACCTGTCACGTGCCAAATTGGAACCTTCACCTTCTAATTGTGCAAAAACTGCTCTTTGTGCATTGCATCCATTTTCAGCAGCTTTTGCAAGACTAGAAGCTTTTCTATTCTGTCTCAAGAAATGGTGGTCAGGAGATGAAATCGACCCATTCAGTTCTACAGAAGCTGAAGATGTACTCTATTATTGACTTCGCTGTGCTCTTAGAGGCAGTCCTTGAGTCCACGATTTATTATTCAGTTGTACGCCTTCAGTGTTCAGGAGGAATCAGCTGCAATTATCCAAATCATTCCTCTTCCGATCTCTTTCCTCACTCTTGCATGGGCCTTCACAGCCACTGATAAGTGGTCTCTTCCCGTTTGCAAAATAATACCAAGTAGTGGTGACTTGAATGTTAAACACCAAAATAGCTTTGTATGTAACTCACGTACTTCTCCTGAGCAGTCGACTGTTCGCCATCTGTTATTTCACTGTCAGCTACAAGTGGTGGGTTATTGGCGTTGTAATGTTTCATTCTTGTGTGGTAGTAATGGCGAAGTTTATTCAGGATAGGGACGTTTTCTTTACTATAGTTTTTATGGGGATTCACTGCTTAAGAGATGACTTTGTTGATTTTTCGAATGCAGTAAACGTATTTGGCCTCACCAAGATTATGTTTTTATCCCATATTTTATTTGTATTAGAAAACTTCTTTATGATCCTCGTGTTTTATTTCAATTATAACCCCAACGCTTGGTACACGTTAGCTGTCACTGTGAGTGTTTGTGTCCTCAGTGTTCTTGGCTCCACAATGAGAATGTGCTTACTTCTTTGACTGAAGAAGAAAACTGCCAGCAGTTTCAATAGCTTCGAGTAGAGGTGATGTGAATACTTGTTAAATATTACGTTAGTTTTGTATAATCTAGTCATTCGTTTATATTTAGTCTATAGCTACTATGTTAGAACTTGAAGTCCGAAATTAAGTTTAAGCTATTGAGATGAGTGTCGAAGTTGTAACTATCTTGTTTAACTTTCATCACTGGGCGTGCGTAGTTGGTTTAGTCTTAGTTAAGGAGGAGGGTCCAAAATAGACTTTTCCAATCCCATATCCCGCCGCTTTTTTTCATTCCTTTCCGCCATCCCGCTGTAATGAAATTTTCATCCCGATCTCGCCTGGTTAAACGCAAGCGTGTTGCGGTCTGCAGCTAGATTGCTCATTATTGCAACCAAACACACTTGCGTGGCGGAGGACTTGGTAACACATGATAAGATTTAAAGCTAGAGTTTTTACTTATTTTTATTCATTAGTAAGAATTTCTAGATGTGATATATATATATACTTTAAAATTTTTAACTCGAAATATAGAGGGAATTGAATTAACACGACAAGCTGCGAGTAATGAATATATATCATAGAGCAGCTTGCAGATACTTTTTAAAATACTCGATTTTAGCTTTTAGTAAGTGGTTTAGAAGTTTGACACTTTGAACGAGTTTAGGTTTATGAATTTTAGACTTCGACAGATGTTGATATAGAATTTGACTCTCTCATTCTAAGAAAGATGTTGATTTGCATTTAGCGCAGCACTTTAAGGTGTTTAGTTTCTCGCGGTATTTAATTTGCATATGAAGCTGTGTACAAGTTGATTGTTAATAAAACAAGAGTTAGAATAAAAGTTATCTACACTTAACAAGAAAGAAAACCCATTCTCTGAGTACTGAGAGTGTATCAAGATCATGGCGTTTCAAAATCTGAAAATGGGAATATAACTGAAGGTTACTGATCCGAATCGTTAAACATACAGTCTAAGACTGCATGTGGCTATTGATAGATATGGCTCAATTTTACAGTATTAAAAAGAGCTGGAAGTTGTTTAATGACGCTAGATGGTAGTGTTGAAGGCTGTTCCACAAGAGAAAGATGATCCAAGAAGGAATATAAAGACTTATTGACATGTAACCAATAATAAAATGGCCTAAATCTGGTCTGACAGGTTCACCAGCCGCGAACAGCGATTGGCTGAGGTCACACTTAGAATTTTTCTGTAGTTAAGGGCTTTTACTATAATAAAAGAAAGTAAACAAAGGTTGACTATTGTAAACTGTGCTTGTTGACTTAAACATTTCGCAAACGGCTTCTTGTCCAATTTTGTCAATCAAACTGCAATTTGATGATAAAAACAAATAAAATTAGAAATTCCACTTTTAATTGCGAGACTTTCGTTTGGAAAAAAACAAAAAACATTCTGTGCCGGCAGTGAGCCATGGATTCAGAACGCGTGGCTCTTAAGATTGTTGCTTTTCTTTTAGTAATCACTGCTATTCGGAAAGCTCAAAGATTCAGATTTAGTGTCCTAAACATGTATTTTCTACTTAAGAGAAGACGGCACGACTTGATCACCGCTCTCCTCGCAAGAAAAATAAGAAGACAAAGACAAGCTTCCGCGCGGCGAAGAAGAGCGGTGTGGGTATATCCCAGACCACAAGGTTGGTTTGAAGAGATGTATCAGAATCCAGTCTTGTCTGCTTCGTGGAAAATGACTTCCGTGTTTCCAAGGAGACATTTGATTACATCTGCCAGCTTATTCAAATAAGAAAACTGCGCCATGATTTCTGTGCATTTTGGGTTTTTCAACGTCGACAACTCTTTGTGGTCGACTTCGTGTACTTCGGCTTCTAAGATGAATTTGCCATCTACGCTTCGAATTTGTAGGCCATAGATGTCTATCGCTTTGTTTGAAGTACCAAACATTATTTCAACGCGCTTGAATTGTTGACAGATAGGACGCAAATGTAAACAGTCTGGAAGCGTTGATGAAACGTAGGAGCTTCCGGCTCCCTTATCCAACAATGCTCAACACTTAACACCATTCACGTCAACTGTGACCATGGGATACACCATTCACGTCAACTGTGACCATGGGATACACCATTCACGTCAACTGTGACCATGGGATACACCATTCACGTCAACTGTGACCATGGGATACACCATTCACGTCAACTGTGACCATGGGATACACCATTCACGTCAACTGTGACCAAGGGATACACCACTCCTTTTTATTCTATGCTCGTTGTGGTCATCAACTGGTCTCGCGATCTAGGTTTGTCGCAGATCGACGTAAGATGTCTTCGGCTGCAGATCTGGCAGCCAGAACGGCATTTGCATTCAGCAGCGCGGTGTCGACTTTCTGTACAATTAAAACAAATTTTTTTCAGACCTAGTTGCTACCTGTGGTCTCCGACTGTCACAAACTTGTTACAATTCACAGCTCTGGGGTCAGTTGCGTCATCGTAGACACACCCTATTTGTGATGGCGTTGTTTCGTTTGCACAAAATGTTTTCGCGATCGCAGAATTTAGCACCTTGCTTCCCTGCATTATACGTGCCTAGATCTGCTTTTACGCCCTTTAGTTTGTCAAGCACACTCCTTGCATTTCCCGTCACGTCCTTTAATTTGCCCAGTGTCTCCAAAGATTGCACATTGTTGTCAGATGTTATTTCTAAAACTCTTTATACAGTTGAAATTTTCTTTATTCTTCTCTTTCTTACATACAACTTATTACCTCGGGACTAACTCAGATCTCTCGAGGAAAGTGTGGGTCACTGCTTATAAAGGTGACGCTTACTGAGCTGTCAATTTCTAACCTTCGTCATGCTTTTACACTTAACTAGCGAATCACGTTAAGCTACGTAGAACGGAGTTCGCATACTAAGTAGGTACTTTCGAGATGTTTACGCTTCACAAAATGACTTTCTACCTAAAATTTCTTAGTCTTACGGGAAAAAATCGGGAAAAACAAAAACAAGATTGGTAACATAAAATTATAATGAACTTACCAACAGAATTAAAATCATAGTGGGTAATTTAGTCTCAAAGAGTAAAAAAGGTGACGTTTCGAGCATTAGCCCTTCGTCAACTAAATCATAGTTGGGGAGAAATCCTGAGAGAAAATAGGGTAAAACTTCCGCACAGCCCCATACTACATTATGCATTCAGTTCTTGGATAGAGAAAACAATGACAAAAACAATGGATTGCCATTGGGAAAACGGATTTGTTTTAAAATAGTATGGGGATGTGCGGAAATGTGTGAACTTCCGAACACTCCGTCTGAACATAAATAGACATTAAGTAACGGTTTTGTTTCTTTTATTTTCGTTAACCGGACAGTGACATTCTAAAAGGTCTTAGACACTTAGAACACTTCACATAGTAACAGAGTACTACCTTTTTTGTAGAAAGGGGGATGCGTGGTCGATACTTCCCAATGTGGTCATGCTATGTGCTTCAATGATCGCTTGTGAAATGTTACTGAATCGGTAGAAAGGAAGCCCGAGAATAAACAGTTACAAAACCTTACACTACTGATGAGTGGTCTCTCGGATTCCGCAAAATGATACCAAGTAGCAGTGACCTGAATGTTAAACACAAAATTGCATTATAAGAAACTCACATACTTCTTCTGAGCAGTCGACTGTTCGTCATCTGTAATATCACCGTCGACCATCTACAAGTGGTGGATTATTAGCGTGTTTATGTTTCATTCTTGTGCCCTAGTAATAGCGACTGTTATTCAGAATAGAGATAAAGTGATACCTCCAATGTTTTCTTTATGTTATTGTTTATGGGCATTCACTGTTTAATCAATGACTATTGAAGAGAACTATTAAGGGGGGGCTTTATCAGAGAGAGGCACCAAGACTCTTCTTTCAATTTCTCCTTTAATTTTTCTTCTCCATCATTTAGACAACTTGACAACTTTCTGCCAACATTGCTATCACGGAACTAAATCACTCTAACACACCTCCTTAAATATTCTATTAATGAACATGTTACGAATTAAGTTAGAGGGCTTACAGCCTTTGCGAGACTGGAAGCTTTTATTTTCTGTCTCAAGAAATGGTGCTCTGCAGATGAAATCGACCCGGTCAGCTCCGAAGAAACTGAAGATGCATGCACTCTATCACATTGACTTTCCAGTGCTCTTTGAGGCAGTCCTTGAGTCTGCTCCACAATTTATAATTCAGTTGTTCGCCATAAGTGTTCAGGACGAACCAGCTGCAATCATGCAAATCATTTCTCTACCTATCTCTTTCCTCAATCAGGCATGAGCCTTTACAACCACTGATAAAAGGTCTCTTGCCGTGCACGAAATAATACTAAGTAGCGGTTACCTGAATGTTAAACACCAATTAGCTTTGTATGAACTCACTTACTTTTGAGCAGTCGACTGTTCGACATCTGTTATTTCACCGTCAGCTACAAGTGGTGGGTTGTTGGGGTGTTAATGTTTCATTCTTGTGCGGTAGTAATAGCGACTGTTATTCAGAACGGAGACAAAATTGACAGTGATGCTTCCACCGTTTCCTTAACAATATTGCGTATGGGCATTCACTGTCTAAGAGATGACTTTGTAGAATTATCGATGGGTATAGAAGTAATTGGTTTAACCATGAGTATGTTTTTCTCACATTTTTTCTTTCACCTCAACACTTAGCACTCCTTACCTGTCACTGTGTGTTTGTGTGTTCAGTGTTTTCGGCCCCACAATGAGAATTTGTTTACTTCGTTGGCAAAGCAAAAACCTGCCAGCGATTTACCAGCCACGATCAGCGCTGTTGTGAATACGTGTGAGGTTAAGTATTATAAAAGTTCAATATAATCTAGTCATTCGTTTCAGATTTAGTCTGTAGTTACTATATTCGAATTTGACGTCCGAAATTAAGTTTAAGCTATTAGGATGAGTTTCGAAGTTGTGACTATCTTGTTTAACTTTCACCACTGGACGTGCGTAGATGGACTACTGTCCTTGGTCATAACCCTCACCAAAGTTTAGTCTTGTTTTGGCTTACGCAGTTAAAGAGGAGGGTCCAAATTAGATTTCTCCAATCCCGTATCCCGCTGCTATTTTTCATTCCCTCCGCCATCCCGCTGCAGTGAACATTTTCATCCTGATCTCGCCTGGTTAAACCCAAAGGTGTCGCGATCTGCAGCTAGATTGTTCATTATTGCAACCCAACATACTTGCATGGCGGAGGACTTGGTAACACATGATAAAATTTAGAATTAGAGTTTCCACTTATTTTCATTTATTAGCAAAAACTGTTAGATGTGATGAATACTTTTAAATTTTTAACTCGAAATGTAGAAGGAATAAAATAAACACCACAAGCCGCGAGTGATGGATGGATATTATAGAGTAACTTGCAGATACTTATTAAAATACTCGATTTTAGCTTGGAGTGAGTGGTTTATAAGTTTGATACTTTCAACGAGTTTAGGTTTATGAATTTAGGACTTTGACAGATGTTGATCTTGAGTTTGACTCTCATACTAACAAAGATGTTGATTTGCATTTAGAGTGGCACTTCAAGGTGTCTAGTTTTTCGCAGTATTTAATTTGCATATAAAGCTGCATACAAGTTGATAGTTTGTAAAGCAAGAGTTAGAGTGAAAGTTATCAACATTTCACAAGAAAACAAATCCATTCTTTGAGTACTAAGAATGTCTTAAGATCATGGCGCTCCAAACTCTGTAAATGGGAATAACTGAAGGTTTCTGATCTGAATCGTTAAATTAACACACAGTCTAAAATTGCATGTGGCTACAGAGGTAGCCCAATGTTTATGGCCTGGAAAAGAACTAGAAGTTGTCTGATGACGCTAGATGGTAGTGTAAAAGAACATTTGCGTCACATTCAAAGCAGAAAAATTGCTCCATTCCACATATTCATGGCTAATTGACATGCAACCAATAATTAATGGTCCAAATCCGCTCTGACCGGTTCACCAACCGCGAACAAGAGTGAACGCTAAGCCAGATTTAAAGCTATAAATCGGTATAATTAGTAATTCTTTTAAATCTAGACTTTTTTATTATCAAAAATAAACGCAAAAACGGCGAGGATTTGGATGAACACCCATCAGATAGAGATACTTCATTTGTAACATTTATTGTAGATGGAATGAAATAAACACGTAACCTGGTAACAAGCAACAATACTGGACGAATAAAATAGAGTACTATGTACAAAATAGTAAACTCAATTATTGCTTCGAGTGAGCGGTTAAGAAGTCTGACACTTTCTACGAATATTCATTTATGATTTCAAGATTTTAGCTGATATTGATCAAAAATTTTGACACTCTCTTCCTAACAAAGATGTTGATTTGCATTTAAGTAGTCCCAACTGCTAAATTACTTTTCTTTGTATCGCCATTATTTTTCCCAACACGAATGTCATCTTTAAAAGAACGTGTATTCCAAAAATTTCGACCAAGAAAACCGAGAGGTTTCAAGTTATGACCTTTGAAGGTTGCGTTCTTAGAGCAGTTTTCGCGGGTAAAAATACGAGCACGATAACCCAAAGTTATTTATCCGAACCTTTAGGAAACTGCAGTTATTTTAAGAATGTTATTGACTGCACTTGAAGACAACTTAGTCGAACACTCTTTTCTACGAATATTGTTGTATGAATTAAGATTTTGACATGTAATGGTCTATTTTTTTCCCTCTCTCGTTGTACGACAGAAGTTGATTTGCATTTAAACGACACTTCAAGGTGAGTAACTTCACGCAATATTTGATACTAAATTAAAGCTGTGTGCAAGTTTAGTTTTGTAAAATCAAGAATAAGAACAAAGTTATCTATATCTAAAACAAACTGGACACTTCCATTTTCAGCAGCCTTCGCGAGAGTAGAAGCTGTTATTTTCTGTCTCAAGAAATGGTGGACTGGAGATGAAATCGACCCAGAAGCTGAATATGTACTCAATCACATCGACTTGGCTGTGCTCTTTGAGGCAGTCCTTGAATCCGCTCCTCAATTTATAATTCAGTTGTACGCCATCATTGTTCAGGAGGAACCAGCTACAATCATTCAAATCATTTCTCTACCTATCTCTTTCCTCACTCTGGCATGGGCCTTCACAGCCACTGATAAGAAGTCTCTTGCCGAGCGCGAAATAATACCAAGTAGCGGTGCCCTGAAGGTTAAACATCAACTAGCATTGTATGTAAGTTACTAACTTCTTCTGAGCAGTCGACTGTTCGCCATCTGTTATTTGACCGTCAGCTACAAGTGGTGGATTATTGGCGTGTTGATGTTTCATTCTCAGTTGTGCCGTAGTAATAGCGACTGTTATTCAGAATAGAGACGAAGTTGGCTGTAATTCTAGCTACGTTCTCTCTACTATATTGTTTACGGGCATTCACTGTCTAAGAGATGACTTTGTCGAATTATCGATTGGTGTACAAGTAGGTGGTCTAACCATGAGTGTGTATTTCTCACATATTTTTTTTGTATTAGAAAACTTCTTTATGATCCTGATGTTTTATTTCACTTATAACCCCAATGCTTGGTACTCTTTACCTGTCACTGTGAGTGTTTGTGTGTTCAGTGTTCTTGGCTCCACAGGGAGAGTTTGTTTATTTAGGTGGCTATACAAGAAATTTGACAGCGGTTCACCACCTGCGAACAGCGGTGATGTGAATCCATGTGTGTGAATTATTACGTTAGTTCAGTGTGATTTAGTAATTTGTTAGTTTAATAATTTAGATTTGGTAATTTGGCCTGTAGCCGTTCTATTTGAATTTTTGAAGTCCCATGTTATTTAAGTTTAAGCTGTCGAGATGAGTTTCCAAATTGTGACTTTCTTGTTTAACTTCCATCACTGGACGTGCTTAGAATGTCTACTGACCTTGCCCTGTACTTTCACGAAAGTTCTTGTTTTGGCTTACGTAGTCAAAGATTGATTCATTTGATCGGAAGCATTAAGCACGTTATTGTTCATTTGTAAGATTTCGTCGTAAAAGTGGTTTTTAACAACAGAAACTGTTTAATCTTGCAAAGTTAGTTGGCCAGCCTGCTCACTCAGGCGTGCTGATATCTAATATACAAGCATGCACTTTCGAGTTTACTTAGCGAATATTGGCATTGAGTAAGAAATAGTAGTCAGTAGAAAATAGAGGATCAAAGTTTGAGCATCAAAAAGACATTAATCAGAATTTGAGTCAGACGTGATTAGTTCTAAAGCTATGAATGATCACAACTATTTTATTAGATCTTTAGGTGTCTTTAGCAGTTTCGTGTTTTCACTTATTTTCATATATTGGTAAGATTTTTTGCGGGCACAAAAGATGTTACAGAAGAAGAAAGAAACTGTAGAAGAAATAAAATAAACACATAACAAGCAGCGAGTATTGGATGGATAGAATGTAATAGCACATAATTATCAAAATACTCGATTTAAGCTTCGAGCTAGTGGTTTAGAAGTTTTACATAAATATTTTATGTTTATAAATGTACGATTTTTAGGGATGAATTGTTTTGAAAGAAAGATGTTGATTTGTGTTCCTCAACTTCGAGGTGGGTAACTTCCCTCAGTAGATAAAACTTATCTAAAGCTGTGTACAAGTTGATATTGTGCAAGATCAAAATTATGATAAAAGTTATCTAAATAGTCACTCAAAGGGCCTAGGGGTGCTTATGCTTTCCTATGGTGGCCTTTAGATTTACCTGACACTTCGTTCTACCTAAGATAAAATGTGTAGGGTTATATTCGTAATTTGTCAGTTACAGTTGTATGCTTAACCGCCAGCGACAAAATCATTCACTGCACTGAAAAATGAAACTACCTAATTTTGGTTTTTTATTTCGATCAAAGTTGATTTAGCCTTGAATTCGATTACAACGATGACAAATTTGTTTGCACCAGAGACTTTCTCTTTACATCAAAAGTAACCGATTAAGATGGGTTTTTTTTACAATTGCTTTGCAATTACGAACTATTCAAGGCTGACTTATCCAGACGTTGTTCCTCTTATGATATTTTAAAAACATGTATGAAGGTATTTTCTTACCGATCTTCTTGTGTGCTTCACTCGGAGAAACGACAATAACACTTAAAAGTCATTAGTTGACTCAAAATAAGGAAAATATTTCACCTATTGTTAATCTTTTGAAAGAAAAATTTTGTCGAGCATTTGAATAAAATGAGAGTCTGGATATCATATCATATGGGGACAGGACGGAGTACAGAATGGTGAAAAATGGAGGGAAGTGGAGGTGAAGGATATGAAGAATGTGTGATGAGAGGAGGTAAAGGAGGAGAAGTCTGGGAACGACGCTTTTTGCTGCCACGTCTTGTATCTGTAATTGCGTGATAAATAATTCGTGCAGGAAACTGATGCGTGGAGGACCAATTTCACCTGGCTGTCAGTAGTAAATTTTCAAATGATGATCGATCATTTTCAGTTGTCAAGGATTAATTACCTCTTAGATTGCATGCTATATGCGTTTTCCCCTCAGTCTCTTTTACAAAAAGACGGAATAAGTACTGAAAAGCAACAGACTCATTCGCGTTACTACAAAAAGGTTGGACAGTACTCAGCTGTGCCTCATAAAAGAAAACTAAAGTTCACGTCCGTCCTCAGTCCCCTGATTCGACATTCAGTGTTGTGCTCACTTTTTCTGGAGCAATTTGCTCGAATGGCATAAATCCAGAGGGAAGAGAATAGCAAGGAATAATTTTGATATAACAGAAAAAACCGGGAAAATTTGTTTTTTACATTGATATTTAATAGGTAACTAAAAAAAAAACTATGGTTTTTTTGTACTTAAATGTTGTCCAATAGTTATAACTTATTGAGTGATGTTGAAATTAAACGTGGTAGTGAGACAAATTTCTTGAATTGAAGTTATAGCGGAGCTTGCAGAGCGTAGCCCCATAATTATACAAAATAGTAGTAACCCATCGAGCCGAAAAAATTTGGATGTACGACCATACGACCGTACAAGGTGCTACTTTTAACATGCTTGGTCAACTGTACCGCGGGGACGCCAACGCCATGGCTTTGTTCAGTAGTCCAGTGGTCAGTGCACTGGGCTCCGAGTCGGACGACCCGGGGTCTAATCTTGGCCGGTACAAGGCGTTGTGCCCTTGAGACGTGCGGGAAAAAAAATGCGAGCTCCGCTTTTAGGCTTGGCTAAATCTATATATTATGGTGCTACCTCAAAGTATGTGGCGAAGCAGAAAGTCATGATCTCCTTGAACGACCCTGATGACGACAACGCGAAGTATTTCTTGAGTGCCGCACTAAAAATTGTTTATTATGTATTCTGACTGACGGGCTTTTACGGTAAGATCAGTTTACCGGATTGAATTTGACATTCGTTTCAACTCATTCTTCCTTATGTGTGTTTTTACTCGGAAAAACAGTTGAATGTTCCGTATAGCTTAGTTTAGCATTTACCAGGCGATTTTTTAGAAGCTAATTGCAATTACTTACCGTAAAATAACTATGATATTTACCTGAACATACTAGTGAGGAATTTTTAAGAAAAAGATTTTTAAGCTTTTCATTCACAGTTATCGGTTAACTGGATTAAATGTGCTCGCTCAGACCAAAGTATAACATGTGGCGTGTTTTTGACCAGCCAATAGGGAAGTTTGTTTAGTAATTTTTGTGCGTTGAGAGAATTTTGCACTCTATCACAATAAAATGCTTCTTCGCGCAGATCCTTGTTGTCGCTCTGTTTTAAAAGAATTTGCTCATGCTTTTATCTGTGCGTATGTCGAGTTATGGATGCACTTAAGAAGTTTGAAGAGCATTCAAAAGCTACTCTTACGCATTTTTCGTGCTCTCCAAACCTCCCACGCGCGTCCGTAACTTGATATACGCACCGCTAAGCATGAACAAATTCTTAAGTGGTTATCCTGAAAGGCTTGCGAATTACTCTCTTCGTCGTCAATTATTCTCTCCAACATACCTGTGTCAATACAAGCCGATCTTTAAGGCGAACAAACGAAAAGTCCGTCGATATGGAAGCTAAAGATCTTAAGCGGTACAGTCCTTTCGTGCTCCTTGTTGGAGCTATTTTAAGTTTTGCTGATCCTATCACCGACATACTCACACTGGTAGAATTCTACCGCGCGAATCACAAAATATGGTTTGGTGTGGGCTTACTTTTGTTTTATTGCCATGTTTGGCTTATCCACCAATGTTCTACCTGTTGCGTACCAGTGAAACATCCCTTTCTGATTGGGCAAGAACTGCTCTTTGCGCATTGCATCCATTTTCAGCAGCCTTCGCAAGACTAGAAGCTTTTCTTCTCTCTCTCAAGAAATGCCGGTCTAAAGATGAAACCGACCTCTACTTTAATGAGAAAGCTGAAGAAGTACTCAGTTACATTGACTTCGTTGTACTCTTTGAGGCAGTCTTTGAGTGCGCTCCACAATTTATAATTCAGTTGTTCGCCCTTAGTGTTCAGGAGGAACCAGCTGCAATTATCCAAATCATTTCTCTATCTATCTCTTTCCTCACTCTGGTATGGGCCTTCACAGCCACTGATAAGATTTCTCTTATAGAGAACAAAATAATACCAAGTAGCAGTGACCTAAATGTTAAATACCAACTGGCATTATATGTAACTAACTTACTCCTCCTGAGCAATCGACTGTTCGCCATCTGTTATTTCACCGTCAGCTACAAGTGGTGGGTTATTGGCGTATTAATGTTTCATTGTAGTGTGGTAGTAATAGCGACTGTTATTCAGAATAGAAACAAAGTTTACTGTAATGCCTTCATTGTTCTCTTTAATTTATTGTTCATGGGCATTCACAGTCTAAGAGATGACTTTGTAGAATTATTGATGGGTTTGCTAGAAGATGGTCTAACCATAAGTGTATTTTTATCACATATTTTGTTTGTATTAGAAAACTTCTTTATGATCCTGATGTTTTATTTCACTTATCACCCCAACGCTTGGTACTCTTTATCTGTCACTGTGTGTGTTTGTGTGTTCAGTGTTCTTGGCTCCACAATGAGAATTTTCCTATTTCGTTGGCTTAGCAGGAGACCTGCCGGACGGCTCAGCAGCCGTGATGACAACAGTAATGTGAATACTTGTGCTGTGAAGTATTATGTTAGTTCAGTATAATCTGGTAATGCGCCTATATTTTGTCTGTAGCCACTATTTGAATTTTAAGTGCGAAGTTAGGTTTAAGCTATGGAAACGAGTTTCGAAGTTGACTATCTTGTTAAACTTCCATCGCTGGACGTGCGTCGTTGGACCACTAGCCTTGGCCATGTCCCTCGCGAAAAGCGTGTTACGGTCTGCAGCTAGATTGCTCATTATTGCAAACCAATATACCTGTATGGCGGTGGACTTGGCAACGCATAATAAGATTTGGAACTAGAGTTTCTGCTTGTTTTCATTCGTAAGTAAAAATTATTAGATGTGATAGATATTTTTAATTTTGTAGCTCGAAATGTAGAAGGAATTAAATATACTAAACAAGCCGTGAGTTATTAATAAATATTATAGAGTAGCTTGAAGATACTTATCAAAATACGCGATTTTAGCTTGGAGTAAGTGGCTTAGAGGTTTGATACTTTCAACAAGTTTAGGATTAAGAGTTTAGAACTTTGATTGATGTTGATCTAGAATTTGACTCTCATGCTAACAAAGATGTTGATTTGCATATAGAACGGCACTTCAGTGTGTAGAGCTTCTCGAAGTATTAAGCTGTGTACAAGTTGATAGTTTGTAAAAACAAGAACTAGAATTAAAGTTATTTACATTTAACAAGAAAACAAATCCATTCTTTGAGTACTGAGAATGTCTCAAGATCATGATGTTTTAAAATCTGTAAACGGGAAAAAATGAAGGTTACTGATTCGAATCGTTAAACATACAGTCTAATACTGCATTTGTTATAGCAATGAAAAGAACTAGAAGTTTTACCGATGACGCTGGTTGGTAGTGTTAAAGTATATTTGTCTCGCATTCAGAGCATAAAACTTGTCCTATCCCACATGTTTATACAAGTGGCCTGTTTCACAAGAGTCACATGAGAAATATGATGCAAGAACATAATGACTAATTGACATGCTACCAATAATTAAAGGGTCCAAATCCGCTCTGACCCGGTTAATTAGTCGTGAAAAGAGTGATGTGAATGCTTAACTACATGTAAAGCTATAGATAGGAATCATAAAGTATTTCTTTTAAATCTAGACTTTTTTTGATAATCAAAAATAACCACAAAAACGGCGTGGATTTCGATGAACGCCCGTTAAATAGAAATACTTTATTTGTAACATTTATTTTAGAAGGAATGAAATAAACACGTAACCTGGTAACAAGCAGTGAATACTGGATGAATAAAATGGAGTACTACGTACTTAATAGAGTATTAGTAGAGCGGTTTAGAAGTCTGACACTTCCTAAGAATATTATTTATGATTTCAAGACTTTAGCTGATATTGATGTACATTTTTGACACTCTCGTCCTGATAAGGATGTTGTTTTGCATTTAAGTGGCCTGTTTTACAAGAGTCACATGAGAAATATGATGCAAGAACATAATGACTAATTGACATGCTACCAATAATTAAAGGGTCCAAATCCGCTCTGACCCGGTTCATTAGTCGTGAAAAGAGTGATGTGAATGCTTAACTACATGTAAAGCTATAGATAGGAATCATAAAGTATTTCTTTTAAATCTAGACTTTTTTTGATAATCAAAAATAACCACAAAAACGGCGTGGATTTCGATGAACGCCCGTTGAATAGAAATACTTTATTCGTAACATTTATTGTAGAAGGAATGAAATAAACACGTAACCTGGTAACAAGCAGTGAATACTGGATGAATAAAATGGAGTACTACGTACTTAAAAGAATATTCAATTATTGCTTCGAGTGAGCGGTTTAGAAGTCTGACACTTCCTAAGAGTATTATTTATGATTTCAAGACTTTAGCTGATATTGATGTACATTTTTGACACTCTCGTCCTGATAAGGATGTTGTTTCGCATTTAACTAGTCCCAAATGCTAAATTACATTCTTTGTATCGCCATTATTATTTCATTATTATATATTTTAAAGGAACGTGTATGCAGAAAGTGTAGCTCAAGGAAACCTAAACGCTTCAAGTTATGACCTTTGAAGGCTGCGTTCCTAGAGCAGTTTTCGCGGGTAAAAATACGAGCATGATAACCCAAAGTTGTTTATCCGAACCCTCACGAAACTGTAATTATTGTAAGAATGTTATTGACTGCAATTGAATACACATTGCAAAGACAACTTAGACCAACACTCTTTTCTACTAATATTGGTTTATAAATTAAGATTTTTACTGGACTTGTAGTGATCTGGATTTTTTCACTCTCTCGTTTTATGACAAATGTCGATTTGCATTTAACCGACACTTTATGGTGTGTAATTTCAATCAGCATTTGATATTGAACAAGTTTACAAGTTTAGTTTTGTAAAATCAAGAATTAGAATAAACTCACCTATATCTAACAAGAAACTGGACACTTCTTGAGTATTGAAAATTTAACGAGTAAATTGGAGTAACTGGAGGTGATTAATCCGAACCGTTGAGAGTAATAACGAAACCACAGTTATTCTAAGTGTTGTTTACTGCACATGGATACACATTTCAAAAACAACTTATTAAAAAACTTTCTATGAAAATTCTTTATGAATTTAAGATTTTGATCAATGGTGTAGATCTATTTATTATCTCGTACTACGACTCATGCCTACCTAACGAAAAAGTGTGTATTACAGGGTTCGTTATCAGTCAGTCTTTCAGAGTAAGACAGACATTAAGTAACAGTCGCCCAAAAAACCAGGAAGAGTCAGAGTAATTAAAGGATGATTTCGTTGTAACTAGAATTGTATTAGAAGATACCGTAAAAAGGTCAAGTCGAGAGTCGTTGATGCCTTTTCCAAGGCGAGCTTCACTCTGCACCTAGTTTTCCTCCAAAACACGCGACAACTTAACAGTAATATTTACTATTGTATAATTAACATTTTTGAGACGCGGAAATTTTCCATTGTACACTCCAGCTCTTCAAGACTGCGTCACAAAGAATATCCGGAGAACCAATACGTTCCCAATATTTTGCAATAAAGTTAATACAGACGTGCAGCATACCTCCTTCCGTGACCTTAAGAGTGAAATCAGACTAACCAAAGGAAACTTTGCAGTTTTTCAGTCGAAAGCTGAGCGCAAAAGCTTCTAATTACGAACAGTGCAGAAATCTATTTCATTAACTGAGCCTGTGTCAATACAAAGCGACTTATTACGCGAACTAACGAAACGTCTGTCGATATGGAAGAGAAAGATCTTAAGTGGTACAGTCCTTTCGTGTTCCTTGTTGGAGCTATGTTAAGTTTTGCTGATCCTATCACCGACATACTTACACTGGTAGAATTCTACCACACGAATCACAAAGTATGGTTTGGTGTGGGGCTTACTTTTGTTTTATTGCCATGTTTGGCGTTTCCAGTAGTGTTCTACCTGTCGCGTACCAGTAGATCACATTTTTCACCTTCTACTTGGGCAAGAACTGCTCTTTGCGCATTGCATCCATTTTCAGCAGCCTTCGCAAGACTAGAAGCTTTTCTTCTCTCTCTCAAGAAATGGCGGTATGAAGATGAAATCGACCTCTACTTTAAAGACAAAGCTGAAGATCTATTCAGTTACATTGACTTAGTTGTACTCTTTGAGGCAGTCCTTGAGTGTGCTCCACAATTTATAATTCAGTTGTACGCCATCAGTGTTCAGGAGGAACCAGCTGCAATTATCCAAATCATTTCTCTACCTATCTCTTTCCTCACTAAGGCATGGGCTTTCACAGCCACTGATAAGATGTCTCTTGTAGCGAACCATATAATGCCAAGTAGCAGTTATCTGAATGTTAAACACCAACTAGCATTGTATGCAACTCACTTGCTCCTCCTGAGCAGTCGACTGTTCGCCATCTGTTATTTCACCGTCAGCTACAAGTGGTGGGTTATTGGTGTATTAATGGTTCATTGTTGTGTGATGGTAATAGCGACTGTTATTCAGCATACAGATAAAGTTTGCTGTAATGCCTCTAAAGTTTTCGTTACTTTATTGTTCATGGGCATTCACAGTCTAAGAGATGACTTTACACATATTACGATAAGAGTAGACGTAAATGGTGTAATTAGGAATGTGTATTTCTCACATATTTTGTTTGTATTAGAAAACTTCTTTATGATCCTGATGTTTTATTTCACTTATCACCCCAACGCTTGGTACTCTTTACCTGTCACTGTGTGTGTTTGTGTGTTCAGTGTTCTTGGCTCCACAATGAGAATTTGCCTATTTCGTTGGCTTAGCAAGAGACCTGCCGAACAGCTCAGCAGCTGTGATGACAGCAGTAATGTAAATGCTAGTGTTGAGAAGTGTTATGTTAGTTCAGTATAATCTGCTAATGCGCCTATATTTTGTCTGTAGCTACGATTTGAATTTAAAGTGCGAAGTTAGGTTTAAGCTATGGAAACGAGTTTCGAAGTTGTGACTATCTTGTTTAACTTCCATCGCTGGACGTGGGTCGTTGCGTCACTGGTAGAATTCTACCGCGCGGATCACAAAATATGGTTTGGGAGCCTACTTTTGTTTTATTGCTATGTTTGGCGTTTCCATTAGTGTTCTGCGTGTTGCGTACCAGTAGATCATACCTTTCACCTTCTAATTGGGCAAGAACTGCTCTTTGCGCATTGCATCCATTTTCAGCAGCCTTCGCAAGACTAGAAGCTTTACTTCTCTGTCTCAAGAAATGTTGTTATAAAGATGAAATGGACTCCCACTCCTATACGAAAGCTACAGGTTTTCTCGTTTACATTGACTTCGCTGTACTCTTTGAGGCAGTCCTTGAGTGCGCTCCACAATTTATAATTCAGTTGTACGCCATCAGTGTTCAGGAGGAACCAGCTGCAATTATCCAAATCATTTCTCTACCTATCTCTTTCCTCACTCTGGCATGGGCCTTCACAGCCACTAATAAGATGTCTCTTGTAGCGAACAAAACAATACCAAGTAGCAGTGACCTGAATGTTAAACACCAATTAGCATTGTTTGTAACTCACTTACTTCTCTTGAGCAGTCGACTGTTCGCCATCTGTTATTTCACCGTCAGCTACAAGTGGTGGGTTATTGGTGTATTAATGGTTTATTGTTGTGTGGTAGTAATAGCGACTGTTATTCAGAATAGAAACGAAGGTTTTTGTAATACCAATGTTCTCTTTATTTTATTGTTTATGGGCATTCACAGTCTAAGAGATGATTTTGTAGAATTATCGCTAGATGTACATAAAAGTGGTCTAACCATGTATTTCTCACATATTTTGTTTGTATTAGAAAACTTCTTTATGATCCTAATGTCTCATTTAACTTATCACTCCAACGCTTGGTACTCTTTACCTGTCACTGTGTGTGTTTGTGTGTTCAGTGTTCTTGGCTCCACAATGAGAATTTGCTTATTACGTGGGCTTAGCAAGAGACATGCCGGACGCCTCAGCGGCCGTGATGACAGCAGTAATATGAATACTTGTGTTGAGAAGTATAATGATAGTTCAGTATAATCTGGTAATGCGCCGATATTTTGTCCGTAGCTACTATTTGAATTTGAAGTGCGAAGTTAGTTTTAAGCTATGGAAACGAGTTTCGAAGTTGTGACTATCTTGTTTAACTTCCATCGCTGGACGTGCGTCGTTGGACCACTAGCCTTGGCCATGTCCCTCGCGAAAGTTTCAGGAATATTTAGCCGGCTTAAAAAACGGTTGTTCCTCGGTGTATTTATAGGCTCTTGTTTTGGGTTACGTGGTCAAAGATCGATTCTGTTGATCGAAAGCGTTAAGTGCGTTGTTTTTCATTTTGTGAGATTCTAATATAAAAGAGTTTGTATTAGTGTTCTCACAAAAAAATGTTAAATCTTCCAAGGTTAGTTGACATGCATGCCCGCTTAGAGAGTCGAGAGTCCTTGGTGCCTTTCGTAAAAGTGTGTTGCGGTCTGCAGCTAGATTTCTCATTATTGCAAACCAATATACCTGTATACCGGTGGACTTGATAACACATAATAAGATTTAAAGCTAGAGTTTCTACTTGTTTTCATTCGTAAGTAAAAATTATTAGATGTTATAGATGTTTTTAGCTTTGTAACTCGAAATGTAGAAGGAATTAAATATACTAAACAAGCCGTGAGTTATTAATAAATATTATAGAGTAGCTTGAAGATACTTATTAAAATACGCGATTTTAGCTTGGAGTAAGTGGCTTAGAGGTTTGATACTTTCAACGAGTTTAGGATTAAGAGTTTAGGACTTTGATTGATGTTGATCTAGAATTTGACTCTCATGCTAACAAAGATGTTGATTTGCATATAGAACGGCACTTCAGTGTGTAGAGCTTCTCGAAGTATTAAGCTGTGTACAAGTTGATGGCTTGTAAAACAAGAACTAGAATTAAAGTTATTTACATTTAACAAGAAAACAAATCCATTCTTTGAGTACTGAGAATGTCTCAAGATCATGATGTTTTAAAATCTGTAAACGGGAATAACTGAGGGTTACTGATTCGAATCGTTAAACATGCAGTCTAATACTGCAAGTGGCAAAAGATCAATTGTTATAGCATTGAAAAGAACTAGAAGTTTTACTGATGACGCTGGTTGGTAGTGTTGAATAATATTTGTCTCGCATTCAAAGCAGGAAACTTGCCCTATCCCACATATTTATACAAGTGGACTGTTCCACAAGAGTCACAAGAGGAAGATGATGCAAGAACATAATGACTAATTGACATGCTACCAATAATTAAAGGGTCCAAATCCGCTCTGACCGGTTCATTAGTCGCGAAAAGAGTGATGTGAATGCTTAACTACATGTAAAGCTATAGATAGGAATCATAGAGTATTTCTTTTAAATCTAGACTTTTTTTGATAATCAAAAATAACCACAAAAACTGCGTGGATTTCGATGAACGCTCGTCAAATAGAAATACTTTATTTGTAACATTTATTTTAGAAGGAATTAAAAAAACACGTAACCTGGTAACAAGCAGTGAATACTGGATGAATAAAATGGAGTACTACGTACTTAATAGAATATTCAATTATTGCTTCGAGTGAGCGGTTTAGAAGTCTGACACTTCCTAAGAGTATTATTTATGATTTCAAGACTTTAGCTGATATTGATGTACGTTTTTGACAATCTCGTCCTGATAAGGATGTTGTTTTGTATTTAAGTAGTCCCAAATGCTAAATTACATTCTTTGTATCGCCATTATTATTTCCCAACAAGAATCTCATCTTTAAAGGAACGTGTATGCAGAAAGTGTAGCCCAAGGAAACCTAAAAGCTTCAAGTTATGACCTTTGAAGGCTGCGTTCCTAGAGCAGTTTTCGCGGGTAAAAATACAAGCATGATAACCCAAAGTTATTTATCCGAACCCTCACGAAACTGTAATTATTGTAAGAATGTTATTGACTGCACTTGAATACACATTCCAAAGACAACTTAGACCAACACTCTTTTCTACAAATATTGGTTTATGAATTAAGATTTTTACTGGACTTGTAGTGATCTGAATTTTTTCACTCTCTCGTTTTACGACAAATGTCGATTTGCATTTAACCGACACTTTATGGTGTGTAATTTCAATCAGCATTTGATATTGAACTTAAGCTGTGTACAAGTTTAGTTTTGTAAAATCAAGAATTAGAATAAACTCACCTATATCTAACAAGAAACTGGACACTTCTTGAGTATTGAAAATGCACCGAGATTATCTTGTTTCACTGATCTGTAAATGGGAGTAACTGAAGGTGATTAATCCGAATCGTTGAGAGTAATAACGAAACCACAGTTATTTTAAGTGTTGTTCACTGCACTTGGATACACATTTCAAAAACAACTTAGTCAAAAACTTTCTATGAAAATTCTGTTATGAATTTAAGATTTTGATTAATGTTGTAGATATTTTTATCATCTCGTACTACGACTCATGCCTACCCAATGAAATTAAAGCGTGTATTATAGGGTTCGTTATCAGTCAGTCTTTCAGAGTAAGACAGACATTAAGTAACAGTCGCCCGGATTAAAAAAACTAGGAAGAGTCAAAGTAATTTAAGGGTGATTTCGTTGTAACTAGAATTGTATAAGAGAAAAGAGATTAAGAAACCGTAAAAAGGTCAAGTCGAGAGTCCTTGATGCCTTTTCCAAGGCGAGGTTCACTCTGCACCTAGTTTTCCTCCAAAACACGCGACAACTTAACAGTAATATTTACTATTGTATAATTAACATTTTTGAGACGCGGAAATTTTCTATTGTACACTCCAGCTCTTCAAGACTGCGTCACAAAGAAAATCCGGTGAACCAATACGTTCCCAATATTTTGCAATAAAGTTAATACAGACGTGCAGCACACCTCCTTCCGTGACCTTAAGAGTGAAATCAGACTAACCAAAGGAAACTTTGCAGTTTTTCAGTCGAAAGCTGAGCGCAAAAGCTTCTAATTATGAACAGTGCAGAAATCTATTTCATGAACTGAGCCTGTGTTAGTACAAGGCGACTTATTACGCGAACTAACGAAACGTCCGTCGATATGGAAGAGAAAGATCTTAAGTGGTACAGTCCTTTCGTGTTCTTTGCTGGAGTTATTTTAAGTTTTGCTGATCCTATCACCGACATACTCACACTGGTAGAATTCTACCGCGCGGATCACAAAGCATGGTTTGGTGTGGGGCTTACTTTTGTTTTATTGCCATGTTTGGCTTTTCCACCAGTGTTCTACCAGTTGCGTACCAGTGAACCATCCCCTTCACCTTCTCATTGGGCAAGAACTGCTCTTTGCGCATTGCATCCATTTTCAGCAGCCTTCGCAAGACTAGAAGCTTTACTTCTCTCTCTCAAGAAATGGCGGTATGAAGATGAAATCGACCTCTACTTTAAAGACAAAGCTAAAGATCTACTCAGCTACATTGACTTAGTTGTACTCTTTGAGGCAGTCTTTGAGTCCGCTCCACAATTTATAATTCAGTTGTACGCCATCAGTGTTCAGGAGGAACCAGCTGCAATTATCCAAATCATTTCTCTACCTATCTCTTTCCTCACTCTGGCATGGGCCTTCACAGCCACTGATAAGAGATCTCTTGTAGAAAACAAATTAATACCAAGTAGCAGTTACCTGAATGTTAAACACCAACTAGCATTGTATGCAACTCACTTGCTCCTCCTGAGCAGTCGACTGTTCGCCATCTGTTATTTCACCGTCAGCTACAAGTGGTGGGTTATTGGCGTATTAATGGTTCATTGTTGTGTGATGGTAATAGCGACTGTTATTCAGAATAGATACAAAGTTTACTATGATGCCTCCACTGTTTTCCATACTTTATTGTTCATGGGCATTCACAGTCTAAGAGATGACTTTACACATATTCCCACAAGACATCGAGACGTAAATGGTGTAATTAGGAATGTGTATTTCTCACATTTATTGTTTGTATTAGAAAACTACTTTATGATCCAAATGTCTTATTTCATTTATCACTACAACGCTTGGTACTCTTTACCTGTCACTGTGTTTGTTTGTGTGTTCAGTGTTCTTGGCTCCACAATGAGAATTTGCTTATTACGTTGGCTTAGCAAGAGACCTGCCGGACGGCCGTGATGACAGCAGTAATATGAATACTTGTGTTGAGAAGTATTACGTTAGTTCAGTATAATCTGGTAATGCGCCGATATTTTGTCTGTAGCTACTATTTGAATTTGAAGTGCGAAGTTAGATTTAAGCTATGGAAACGAGTTTCGAAGTTGTGACTATCTTGTTTAACTTCCATCGCTGGACGTGCGTCGTTGGACCAGTAGCCTTGGCCACGTCCCTCGCGAAAGTTTCAGGAATATTTAGCCGGTTTAAAAATCGGTTGTTCCTCGGTGTATTTATAGGCTCTTGTTTTGGGTTACATGGTCAAAGATTGATTCTGTTGATCGAAAGCATTCAGTGCGTTGTTTTTCATTTTGTGAGATTCTAATATAAAAGAGTTTGGATTAGTGATCTCACAAAAAATATTAAATCTTCCACGGTCAGTTGAAATGCATGCCCGCTTAGAGAGTCGAGAGTCCTTGGTGCCTTTCGTAAACGCGTGTTGCGGTCTGCAGCTAGATTGCTCATTATTGCAAGCCAATATACCTGTACGGCGGTGGACTTGGTAACATGTAATAAGATTTAAAGCTAGAGTTTCTACTTATTTCCATTTGTAAGTAAAAACTATTAGTTGTGATAGATATTTTTAACTTTGTAACTCGAAATGTAGAAGGAATTAAATATACTAAACAAGCCGTGAGTTATGAATAAATATTATAGAGTAGCTTGAAGATACTTATTAAAATACGCGATTTTAGCTTGGAGTAAGTGGCTTAGAGGTTTGATACTTTCAACGAGTTTAGGATTAAGAGTTTAGGAATTTGTTTGATGCTGATCTAGAATTTGACACTCATGCTAACAAAGATGTTGATTTGCATAGTGGATGAATAAAATAGAGTACTACGTACTTAATAGAATACTCAATTATTGCTTCGAGTGAGTGATCTAGAAGTCTGACACTTTCTAAGAATATTCATTTATGATTTCAAGGTTTTAGCTGATATTGATCTAAATTTTTGACACTCTCCTCCTACTAAAGGTGTTGATTTGCATTTAATTAGTCCCAAATGCTAAATTACATTATTTGTATCGCTATTATTTTCACAAGAAGAATTCCAGTTTAAAGGAACGCGCTTGCAGGAAATTTAGACCAAGAAAACCGAAAGGCTCTAAGTTATGACCTTTGTAGGTTGCGTTCTTAGTGCAGTTTTCGCGGGTAAAAATACGAACATGATAACCCAAAGTTATTTATCCTAACCCTCACCAAATTTTAATTTTTTTAAGAACGTTATCGACTGCACTTGAATACACATTTTAAAGAAAAGTAAGTCTAACACTCCTTCTACAAATATTGGTTTATGAATTAAGATTTTGACTTGTTATGAATTAGATTTTTCCCTCTCTCGTCGTGCGACAGATGTTGATTTGCATTTAACCGACACTTCAAGGTGAGTAACTTCACGCAGTATTTGATGCTGAACAAAAGCTGCGTACAAGTTTTGTTTTGCAAAATCAAGAGTAAGAATAAACTTATCTATATCTAAAAGAAAGTGGATACTTCTTGAGTGTATCTTGTTTCATTGATCTGTGAATGGAAATAACAAAATATGACTAATCTGACTAGTTAAGAATAATAACGAAAGCATAGTTATTTTAAGAATGTTGTTTACAGCACTTGAATAACACATTTAAAAAAAACTTAGTCTGAAACTTTGTAAAAACAGTCGTTTATGAATTTAAGATCAGTTTATTTAATGGCGTAGATCTTGTCCTTATTTTCAGCAGCCTTCGTGAGACTAGAAGCTTTCCTTTTCTGCTTTACGAGATGGAATTTAGGAGATGTGTGTGTTTGTGTGTTCAGTGTTCCTAACCCTAAGAAGTGAGAATTTGATTAATTCGTTGGCTAAGCGCAGGAATATGAGAGTAATGAATGGATATTAAAGAGCAGCTTGCAAATACTTATTAAAAAACTCGACTTTAGCTTGGAGTAAGTGTTTCAGAAGTTTGATACTTGCAAGGAGTTTAGGTTGATGATTTTAAGACTTTGACTGATATTGATCTAGGATTTGACTTTCTCATGCTAAGAAAGGTGTTGATTTGCATTTAGTCTGACACTTCAATGTGTCTAGCTTCTCGTAGTATTAAATTTGCATATAAAGCTGTATACAGGTTAATAGTTTGTAAAACAAGATTTAGAATAAAAGTTATCTATATTTAACAAGAAAACAAATCCATGAGAATGAGTATTGAGAATGTCTCAAGATCATCGTGTTACAAAATCTGTAAATGGGAATAACCGAAGGTTACTGATCCTAATCGTTAAACATACAGTCTAAGACTGTAGGTGGCTACTTATATAGCTCAATTTTTACCGCAATGAAAAGCACTAAAGTTTCCTAATGAAGGTATTGTTGGAGAATATTTGTCTCACTTTTAAACTAGAAAACCTGCCGCATCTCATGTATACGCATATTTACGAGTGCCCTGTTTCACAAGATAAACAGTGATCCAAGAATATAGGGTCTGATTGACATGCAACCAATAACTAAATGACAGCAAATAATTATATTAACAATAAAATTAAAATGATAACCATAGTATTGGAAATTATAATTTAAAGGGGCTAGCTCAAGAATCTCACAGTTCTTCTATCCTCAAAGCTCCAATAGTGACTAAACTATGCCTCGTTGGTGAATCCCTCCACAATTTATAATTCAGTTGCACGCTATCAGTGTCAAAGGGGAACTAGCTAGATTATTTGAATAATTTGAATAAACTTCTTGTGTGGTTGACACTTTCCAATATGGTCATACTATGTACTTCAATGATCGCTTGTTCAATGTGAGTGAATCGTAGAAAGGAAGCCCGAAAATAAACCTTTACAGAACCATATATGTTGTCAGAAGCGGGATTATCTGTTTACAACGACAACGAGTCAAAGCTTCCCCACAAATTCCTTTACCGGAGAAATTGGATTCCAAACAACCCGAAGAGTGGAAGAAGTGGTTCGAATGGTTCGAAAGCTATCGCATCACAGCGGGCCTCGACGAAAAAAGATTACGAGATCCAAATTAATACGATGGTCTATGCGATGGGTGGAAATGCGAACGAGATTCTGAAAAGCTTTCATCTCTCAGAAAGGTCACTAACCTACAACAGAATGAAATCACGTTTCGAAACACAACTGTGGGCCCTACGAATATTATTTTGAACGAGCATGATTTGTAACAAATGATTGCAAGGAGAGGAAAAATCTGTGGTCGATTTTATTGGAAACCTCTATGAACTCGCAGAGAACTTTTCAGTTTGGTTCGCTTTAAGAAGAATTGATGCGTGATCGTATCATTGTTCGAATTAGTAACGCCTGATTGTCTCAGAAGCTTATGCAAGAGGACAGACTCACGCTGGAAAAAGCTTTCAAAGAAGCCAAGTCGTCTGAGCTTGTTAAAGAGCATCACGAAATCTTGAAAGCAGATGAAAACGGAAAACTAGAAGAAAAAGTAAATGGCGTTCGTAGTAAGAAGAAAAGCCATCCGAAATCCAGGAACATGAAAGAAAACGAGCGGTTAAAGGAACTAAAACCTCACCAAAAATTTCCCGCCAAAACATGTTATCGTTGTGGCAAATCGCCCTCACACAAGCGAGAAGTATGCCCAGCAGCCAAAGAGTCGTGCCTAAAATGTTCAAAACAAGGACATTACGCTACAGTGTGAAAAGGCAAAGTTTTTCGTTCATTCGAAGAAGAAGAAACAACTGATTGAAGAAGTTGAAACAACTAATTCAGATGATTGCTATTTCCTCGGGTCGATCAGTGGCTAGGAAAACTAAACGAAATGGTCTGTAAATTTATTACTCGGACTGGCAAACGAAAAGTTTAAAATCGATACTGGCGCTGACACAACTGTTATTCCTGAGTCCGTGTACTTACAAACGGGATTAGGGAAACTTCAAAGGGGTCACGAGAGTTGTTTGGTCCTGGTCGCGAAAAACTTTTCGTCAAAGGAACTGTCAAAGGAAATTTGATGACCGCAAATTCCAAAGAAACTACGCAAGAAAATTACATTGTGGAAAACCTCAAAGAGTCGTTGCTAGGATGACCGGCGATGGTAGAAATAATTCTCTTGTGATAGCAAAAGAATTGTCACCTCCAAGGTCGCTAAATGTGGTACGAGAGTACATGAGTCGGTTTGGTGGCCTGGCCTAAGTAAACAGATTGAAGATGTGATAACAACCTGCCCAACCTGCTGCACACATCGAAAAGACCATGCCGAGCCCATGATACCTACAGCCTTGCACGAAAGACCCTGGCAAAAGGTTGCCACAGACTTATTCGACCACAATGGCAAGACCTACATCATTAGTGAAAAAGTTTCCTCATTAAAGATTATCATTATTTATTGCTGTGGATTACTACTCAAGATTCTTTGAAGTAGCACCCGTCAATGGTACCACCAGCTACATTTTCAAAATTTGCAGACGAAAGGCGTTTTACTCAAGTCAAGAGCAGCCCTCTCTACCCGCAGAACAACAGAGAGGTAAAGAGAGCAGTTCAGACTGCCAAAAAATTAGTTAAGAAGTCAGAAGATCCATAGGTAAAATTTCCGCACAGCCCCATACTATTGTAAAACAAATCTATTTTCCCAATGGCAATGTATTGTTTTTGTTGTTGTTTTCTCTATCCAAGAACTAAATGCATAGTGCAGTATGGGGCTGTACGGAAATTTTACCGATCCATATTTAGCTCTCTTGTCATACAGATCGACAGCACTGGAGAATGAATATGCCCTTACATAAGTACTCATGAGAAGGAGAATACGCTCCACACTTCCAATGCCAACAGACAAGCTGATTCCCAAACTGCCGAACTTTAAAGAGTTGCACTGGAGAACGCAAGTACAAGCTTCAACAATCTGAAAACTACAACAAACGTCATCGAGCGTCAGTCCTCCTTGACTCGAACATGGGCAACAAAACTAGAAGAAAAGGCAAGAATGTTGTTATTATGTATGTTATGATTTGACCGTTGTTATTTGAATTTAATATATTTCAGAGGAATTGTTAATTTGATTTATGATTGGTCCAGGTGTTTCTTTTCCTTTTTTTATTCAAACCTTTTTTTTAAAGTTAGCGTATATATTTTTTGTTTTTCTATCTGTGGTGTAACCGTCTTTTTCGTGTGAGCAGAATAAAAGAAGCAAAAGATTGTTTTCAATGGTGTAAAATTATTAAAGAAAACCCCTGCAGTGGTTATTCGCAGATCACAAGAACCAAGATCATTCGTCGACAAGAATTAGAAATCCTTTTGAGGAGAAACAGGCGCGACCTCTCCCAAGTTCAAGAGCGAACGTGGAAGGAACTTCGAACACTTAAATAGAATGAATCAGTCCCGCTCACAAGAACGCACAAACATCAAACTTAGCGAGCCCTCCGTCCACAGTCATCAATACACTTTCAGGCATAATGTTAAAATTTCCGCACAGCCCCATACTACGTTATGCATTCAGTTCTTGGATAGAGAAAACAATGACAAAAACAATACATTGCCATTGGGAGAACAGATTTGTTTTAAAATAGTATGGGGCTGTGCAGAAATTTTACCGGCAGAATTGTTAAACCACCAACTCGACTGGCTTGTGAACTTCCGAACACTCTGTCTGAACATGAATAGACATTAATTGACGGTTTTGTTTCTTTATTTTCGTTAACCAGACAGTGACATTCTAAAAGGTCTTAGAACACTTAGAACACTTCACATAGTATCAGAGTACTATCTTGTTTGTAGAAAGGGGGATGCCTGGTCGACACTTCCCAATGTGGTCATGCTATATGCTTCAATGATCGCTTGTGAAATGTTACTGAATCGGTAGAAAGGAAGCCCGAGAATAAACCGTTACAAAACCTTACACCACTGATGAGTGGTCTCTTGGATTCCGCAAAATGATACCAAGTAGCAGTGATCTGAATGTTAAACACAAACTTGCATTATAAGCAACTCACATACTTCTTCTGAGCAGTCGACTGTTCGTCATCTGTAATATCACCGTCGACCAGCTACAAGTGGTTGATTATTGGCGTGTCTATGTTTCATTCTTGTGCCGTGGTGATAGCGACTGTTATTCAGAATAGAGACGAAGTGATACCTCCAATGTTTTCTTTATGTTATTGTTTATGGGAATTCTCTGTCTAAGCAATGATTATTAAAGAGAAAAAGGGGGCTTTATCAGCGAGAGGCACCAAGACTCTTCTTTCGATTTCTCCTTTAATTTTTCTTCTTCATCATTTAGACAACTTGAAAACTTTCTGCTACCATTGCTACCACGGAACTTAATCACTCTAAGACACCTCATTAAATATTCTATTAATGAACATGTTACGAATTAAGTTAAGGGGCTTACAGCCTTTGCGAGACTGGAAGCTTTTATTTTCTGTCTCAAGAAATGGTACTCTGCAGATGAAATCGACCCGGTAAGCTCCGAAGAAACTGAGGATGCATGCACTTTGACTTTGCTGTGCTCTTTGAGGCAGTCCTTGAGTCTGCTCCACAATTTATAATTCAGTTGTTCGCCATCAGTGTTCAGGAGGAACATGCAAATAATTTCTCTACCTATCTCTTTCCTCAATCAGGTATGGGCCTTTACAACCGCTGATAAAAGGTCTCTTGCCGTGCACGAAATAACATCAAGTAGCGGTTACCTGAATGTTAAACACCAACTAGCTTTGCATGAACTCACTTACTTTTGAGCAGCCGACTGTTCGCCATCTGTTATTTCACCGTTAGCTACAAGTGGTGGGTTATTGGGGTGTTAATGTTTCATTCTTGTGCGGTAGTAATAGCGACTTTTATTCAGAACGGAGACAAAGTTGACTGTGATACCTCCAGCGTTTCCTTAACAATATTGCGTATGGGCATTCACTGTCTAAGAGATGACTTTGTGGAATTATCGATGGGTATAGAAGTAATTGGTTTAACCATGAGTGTGTTTTTCTCACATTTTTTCTTTCACCCCAACACTTAGCGCTCCTTTGATCCTTACCTGTCACTGTGTGTGTTTTCGGCTCTACAATGAGAATTTGTTTACTTCGTTGGCAAAGCAAAAAAACCTGCCGGCGATTTACCAGCTACGATCAGCGCTGTTGTGAATACGTGTGAGGTTAAGTATAATGAGAGTTCAGTATAATCTCTTCATTCGTTTCAGATTTAGTCCTTAGTTACTATATTTGAATTTGACCTCCGAAATTAAGTTTAAGCTATTAAGATGAGTTTCGAAGTTGTGACTATCTTGTTTAACTTTCACCACTAGACGTGCGTAGGTGGGACTACTGTCCTTGGCCATGACCCTAACGAAAGTTTATTCTTGTTTTGGCTTACGCAATTAAAGAGGAGGGTCCAAATTAGACTTTTCCAATCCCGTATCCCGCCGCTCGCCATCCCGCTGCAGTGAACATTTTCATCCTGATCTCGCCTGGTTAAACCCAAAGGTGTCACGATCTGCAGCTAGATTGTTCCTTATCGCAACCCAACATTCTTGCATGGCGGAGGACTTGGTAATACATGATAAGATTTAGAGCTAAAGTTTCCACTTATTTTCATTTATTAGCAAAAATTGTTAAATGCGATAAATCTTTTGAATTTTTAACTCGAAATGTAGAAGGAACTGAAATAAACACCACAAGCCGCGAGTGATGGATGGATATTATAGAGTAGCTTGCAGATACTTATTAAAATACACGATTTTAGCTTGGAGTAAGTGATTTAGAAGTTGGATACTTTCAACGAGTTTAGGTTCATGAATTTAAGACTTTGACAGATGTTGATCTTGAATTTAACCCTCTCATTCTAAGAAAGATGTTGATTTGCATTTAGAGCGGCACTTCATGGTGTCTAGTTTTTCGCAGTATTTAACTTGCATATAAAGCTGTGTACAAGTTGATAGTTTGTAAAGCAAGAATTAGAATAAAAGTTATCTACATTTCATAAGAAAACAAATCCATTCTTTGAGAACTAAGAATGTCTCAAGATCATGGCGATCCAAACTCTGTAGATGGGAATAACTGAAGGTTACTGATCTGAATCGATAATTTATCTTACAGTCTAAGATTGCATGTGGCTACAGAGGTAGCCCAATGTTTATGGCATGGAAAAGAACTAGAAGTTGTCTAATGACGCTAGATGGTAGTGTTAAAGATCATTTGTGAAAAATTGCCCCATTCCAGATATTCATGGCTAATTGAAATGTAACCAATAATTAATGGTCCAAATCCGCTCTGACCGGTACACCAGCCGCGAACAAGAGTGATGTGAATGCTAAGCCAGATTTAAAGCTATAAATCGGTATAATTAGTAATTCTTTTAAATCTAGACTTTTTTATTATCAAAAATAAACGCAAAAACGGCGAGGATTTCAATGAACACACATCAGATAGAGATACTTCATTTGTAACATTTATTGTAGATGGAATGAAATAAACACGTAACCTAGTAACAAGCAACAATACTGGACGAATAAAATAGAGTACTATATACAAAATAGAAAACTCAGTTATTGCTTCGAGTGAGCGGTTAAGAAGTCTGACACTTTCTACGAATATTCATTTATGATTTCAAGATTTTAGCCAATATTGATCAAAAATTTTGACACTCTCTTCCTAACAAAGATGTTGATATGCATTTAAGTAGTCCCGACTGCTAAATTACATTCTTTGTATCGCCATTATTTTTCCCAACACGAATGTCATCTTTAAAAGAACGTGTATTCCAAAAATTTCGACCAAGAAAACCGAGAGGTTTCAAGTTATGACCTTTGAAGGTTGCGTTCTCAGAGCAGTTTTCGCGGGTAAAAATACGAGCATGATAACCCAAAGTTCTTTATCCGAACCTTTACGAAACTGCAGTTATTTTAAGAATGTTATTGACTGCACTTGAAGACAACTTAGTCTAACACTCTTTTCTACGAATATTGTTGTATGAATTAAGATTTTGACATGTTATGATCTATTTTTTTCCCTCTCTCGTTGTACGACAGAAGTTGATTTGCATTTAACCGACACTTCAAGGTGAGTAACTTCACGCAATATTTGATACTGAATTAAAGCTGTGTGCAAGTTTAGTTTAAAATCAAGAATAAGAACAAAGTTATCTATATCTAAAACAAACTGGACACTTCTTGAGTATTGAAAATTTAACTAAGTTATCTTGTTTCATTGATCTGTAAACGGGAATAACTACAGTTGACTAATTTGAATGGTTAAGAATAATAACGAAACCACAGTTATCTTAAGAATGTTGTTTACTACACTTGAATAACTCATTTTAAAAACAACTTAGTCAGAAAATTTCTTAGAAAATTCGCTCATGAATTTAAGATTTTAATTTATGGTGTAGATCTTTTCCTTATCTCGTATTACGACTCATGCCAACCGGTAGTGAATTTAAGAGCGTGTATTGAAGGGTTCGTCATCAGTCAGTCGACCAGAGTTACTCAGACATTGAGTAACAGTCGCTCGCATTCAATAAATCAGTAAGAGTCAGAGTGGTTACAGAGTGATTTTCCTGTATTTAGAATTGTATTAGAGAAAAAATATTAAGAAGACCGTAAGAGGACAAGTCGAGGGTCCTTGATGCCTTTTCTTAGGCGAGGTAGGCTCTGCATCTAGTTTTCTTCCAAAACACGCGAAAACTAAGACACTATTGTATCATTGAAATTTTTGAGACGCAGAAATTTGAATTTTTCTATTGAACACTCCAGCTGTGCAAGATTGCGTCACAAAGAATATTCGGAGAACCAATTAGTTCTAAATTAGTACAGACGTGGAAATCAGACTAGCCAAAGGAAACTTTGCAGTTTTTCAGTTGAAGCTGAGCGCAAAAGCCTCTGATTACGTGCTAGTGCAGAAATCTATTTCATTAACTGAGCCTGTGTCAATACAAGCCGACTTACTACGCGACCAAATGTAAAGTCTCTCGATATGGAAGTGGAAGATCTTGTGTGGTACAGTCCTTTCGTGTTCTTTGGTGGAGCTATTTTAAGTTTTGCTGATCCCATCACCGACATACTCACAGTGGTGGAATTCTACCGCTCGGATCACAAGACATGGTTTGGTGTGGGGCTTACTTTTGTTTTATTGCCATGCTTTGCGTTTCCAGTATTGTTCATCCTGTTTCGTGCTCAATCAACTGCTTCACCCTCTAGTTGGGTAAAAACTGCTCTTTGTGCAATGCATCCATTTTCAGCAGCCTTCGTGAGACTAGAGGCTTTTATTTTCTGTCTCAAGAAATGCTGGTCTGGAGATGATATCGATCCGGACAGCTCTGAACAAGCTGAAGATGTATTCACTCACATTAGGTTTGCTGTGCTCTTTGAGGCAGTCCTTGAGTCCGCCCCACAATCTATAATTCAGTTGTACGCCATCACTGTTCAAGAGGAACCAGCTGCAATGATCCAAATCATTTCTTTACCTATTTCTTTCCTCACTCTGGCATGGGCCTTCACAGCCACTGATAAGTGGTCTCTTGACGAGCACATAATAATAACATCAAGTTGCGATGACCTGAATGTTAAACACCAACTAGCATTGTATGTGACTCATTTACTTCTCCTGAGCAGTCGACTGTCCGCTATCTGTTTTTTCACTGTCAGCTACAAGTGGTGGGTTATTTGCGTGTTGACGTTTCATTGGAGTGCGGTAGTAATAGCGACTTTTTTTCAGTATAGAGACGAAGTTGAATGTCAAACTTCTGGTGTCTTGATTCCGTTGTTTATGGGCATTAACTGTTTAAGAGATGACTTTGTGGAATTTTCGATTGGTAAAAATGCAATTGGTCTAACTATGAGCGTGTATTTCTCACATATTTTGTTTGTATTAGAAAACTTCTTTATGATCCTATTGTTTTATTTCAATTATCACCTCAACGCTTGGTACTTTTTACCAGTCACGGTGTGTGTTTGTGTGTTCAGTGCTGTTGGCTCCACAATGAGAATTTACTTACTTCGTTGGCTTAGGAAGAGACCTGTTGGCGGTTGAGCAGCCTCAACAGCAACGTGATGTGAATATATGTGGTGCGAAGTATTATGTTAGTTCAGTATAATCGAGTCATTCGCTTATATTTTGTCTGTAGCTATTATTTGAATTTGAAGTCGGAACTTTAGGTTTAAGCTATCAAGATGAGTTTCGAAATTGCGACTATCTTGTTTAACTTCCATCACTAAACGTGCGTAGTTGGTCAACTGGCCTTGGTCATGACCCTCACGAAAGTTGCAGGCATATTTAGCCGGCTAAAAAACTTCCTCGATGTGTTTATAGTCTTATAAGTGAGAAAAAATCACCACCTAAGGAAGGACCAACAGAATAGCTATCTTGTTACATAGATGATATTTTTTAACTAATCGCACAACAACAGAGGTCATATCTTAAAGATACAACAGACTTCAGCAACTTCATAGCAAAATGCTCATATTTTGGCTTACATGGTCAAAGACTGATTCTTTTGTAGAAGATTATGCGCTATGTTTTTAGTGCGTTGTTTTTCATTTTGTGAGATGCTAATATGAAAAAGCTTAGATTAGTGTTCTCATAACAAATGTTAAATCTTCCAAGGTCAGTTGACAAGCATGCTCGCTCAGAATCGAGAGTCCTTGGTGCCTTTGGTAAAACCGTTAGATTGCTCGTTATTGCAACCCAATATACTTGCATTTAATTAAAAAATTTAGACCAAGAAAACCGAAAGACTCCAAGTTATGGCCTTTGAAAGTTGCGTTCCTAGAGCAGTTTTCGCGGGTAAAAATACAAATATGATAACCCAAAGTTATTCATCCGAACCTTTACGAAACTGCAGTTATTTTAAGAATGTTATTGACTGCACTTTAGTACACATTTTAAAGACAACTTAGTCTAACACCCCTTTCTAAGAATAACAGTTTATGAATTAAGATTTTATCTTGTTATGATTTAGATTTTTCCCTCTCTCATTGTACGACAGAAGTTGATTTGCATTTAACCGACACTTCAAAGTGTGTAACGTCACACAGTATATGATAATGCTGTGTACAAGGTTAGGTTTGTAAAATCGAGAATTAGAATTAAGTTTTCTATTTCTTAAAGAAAGTGGACGCTTCTTGAGTATTGATAATGTAACGAGATTATCTTGCTTCACTGATCTGTAAATGGTAATAACTAAAGGTTATCAAACTGAATCGTTGAGAATAATAACAAAAGCATAGTTATTTTAAGAAAGTTATTAACTGCCTTTGAATAAATATATCTTAATAGATGTTTTGGTGTGTAGTATCGCTGGGTATTTTTACGAGTCAAAATACAAACAACCACAGGTGGCCCAAGCTCCAGCTGTGAGATGATTATCTTGCGAAATGAGTCATGGCGAAATTATAGGAGTTTGCGTGGGAATATTTACCACCGCTCTTAGGAATAAAATCAAATTCTCGATAAAAAACCTCATCTTACTTCCACAGTGCACTGCTTGTTGTCTGACCGCTTACTACGTTGAAAAGAACCCATTTTAGCGAGTTGTCCATTTCAAGGTTTACTACATAAAAGAAGCTTAGTGGTTTAAGAATTTAAGATTCTGATTGATGCGGCACAGTTTCATCCATCTCTCGACGCATGCCTATGCATGTCGCTCCAAGACTGCGTCACAAAGAACATCCGGCAATCATTTACTTTCTTCTAAAATTAATACAGACGTGCAGCACACCTCCTTCCGTGACCTTAAGAGTGAGATCAGATTAGCCAAAGGAAACTTTGCAGTTTTTCAGTCGAAGCTGACTTACTAAGCGAGCTAACGAAAGATCCGTCGAGATGTTAGTGAAAGATCTTAAGTGGTACAGTCCCTTCGTGTTCTTTGTTGGAGCTATTTTAAGTTTTGCTGATCCCATCACCGACATACTCACACTGGTAGAATTCTACCGCGCGGATCACAAAACATGGTTTGATGTGGGGCTTACTTTTGTTTTATTGCCATGTTTTGTGTTTCAAGTATTGTTCGTCCGGTTGCGTACCCAATTAATTGCTTCACCTTCTAATTTGGCGATGAAAACTGCTTTTTGTGCATTACGTCCATTTTCAGTAGCCTTAACGAGACTCGAATTTCTCAAGAAATTGTTGTTTAAATTAAGGTGAAGTCGACCGGGTCAGCTATGAAAAAGCTGAAGATGTATTCACTCACATTGAGTTTGCTGTGCTCTTTGAGGCAGTCCTTGAATCCACTCCACAATTTATAATTCAGTTGTACGCCATTAGTCTTCGAGAGGAACCAGCTGCGATTATCCAAATAATTTCTCCACCTATCTCTTGCCTCATTCTGGCATGGGCCGCTCACCAAGTAGCATGGTACGATATCTCTCCTTTGATGTTACGCGGGGGATCCTTGTCAATCTCGTCTTCTACAGTCATCAACCGCACCATAATTGACCACTTTGACGAGTTATTTGAGAGATTCGACAGTCAACTAAGCGGGTCCTTAGATAGAGTTAATGACGTTATCAGCACAATACAGAGTATCAGCGAAACGTCTCTGGCAGAGTATCTTTCCTATGCCGCATGTGCACTGTCCGTCATTAACCTCGTGTTTTGTGTTACTTTCCGCTGTCTTCAGGATGTTTCGTCATCAACCTAAACATAAGCTGTCTAAGAAAATCGAAGTACCTCACTACGAAAAACATGCAACCAATAATTAAATGGTAACAAATAATGATATTTACAATAACAATAATAATAATAACCATAGTAATAGCAATGATAACTGAAAGGAGCTGGCTCAAGAACTTCACTGTTCCTGCATCCTCAAAGCACCTGCTTCTTTTGATTTTGCTTGTTAATTACGAATGATTTTCTTATTTCATAACAATTCCGTTTTTGCAAAAACAAAACGTTTTAGGATATTCAGTCATTCCGTGTTTAAAGATATTCTGCAATTTCCCCATTTCGCCATTCTTCCCTTCTATCATATTGTCAAATAATAGGAAAAGGAGGAGAAGTCTGGAAACGAAACTTTTTGCCGCTAAGTCTAACGTTTGAATCACGTGATAAATAATTCGTACACGAAACTGATGCCTGAAAGATCGATTTCGCCATGTTGTCAGTAGCAAATTTCCAAATCGGAGATGATCTATCTTTCTCGGGTGTCACGGGGTAATTAACTTTCTTAGAGTGTTTGAGATATGCGTTTTTCCCACAATCCATTTTACAAGAAGACGGACTACGAACTAAAAAGCAACAGTCTCATTGTATTACTTCAACAAAAAGGTTGGACGGTACACGGCTGTTGGGCAAATTTTCCCTTTGTTTTCGTTTTCTCACTTACTTGTCATTGTGTACTTTTTTTTTTGCTCTTCGGTATTTTGTTAATTACGCTACTTTGCTTTTTATTTCGTTCTGCGGTGGCCTTTAGGTAGTTTGTCTGTGTTGTAATTATATTTTTTTCGTTCTTGTAGGAATTTACTTTTTTTAACATTATAGTAAAATATTTCCTGGGGCATCGTGTTGTGTTTTTTTCCGAATTGGCTCTTGCCTGTTCAATGGCTGTGCCTCGAACAAGAAAAAAAGAAGTTTACGTCCAGCCTCAGCCATTAATTCAACATTCAGTTGGCATTAGTCGAGAGGGAAGAGAATAACAAGCAAGAATCTGTAAATGGGAATAACTGAAGGTTACTGATCCGAATCGTTAAACATACAGTCTAACACTGCATGTGGCTACTGATATAACTCAATTTTTGTAGTATCAAAGAGAACTGGAAGTTGTCTAAAGACGATAGATGGTAGTGTTGAAGAATATTTGTCTCACATTCTACGCATAAAACCTGCCGCATCGCAATACACATATTGATGGGTGGCCTGTGGCACAAGAGAAAGATAATCCAAGAATATAGCTTCTACTTGACACACAACCAATAATTAAATGATAACAAATAATCATATTAATAAAGACATAATAATAATAACCATAGTAATAGAGGTAATGATAATTTAAAGAGGCTAGCTCAAGAACCTTACTAATCCTCTATCTTCAAAACTCCAATAATAATTAAACAATGATTCTTTTAACTTCGCCTTTTAATTATAAATTATTTTCTTATTGCTCGGTCTTTCCAAAGGAGACGCCCGAGTTGAGTTTTTGAGGTCCCATGTTATTTAGGTTTTTAAACCTAAATAAAAAAGCTGTCGAGACGAGTTTTCTTGTTTGACTTCCATCACTGGACGTGCTTAGAGTGTCTACTGATCTTGCCTCGGACTTTCACGTAAGTTTTTGTTTTGGCTTACGTAGTCATGATCAAAGATTGATTCATTTCATCAGAAGCATTAAGTACGTTATTGCTCAGTTGTGAGATTCCGTCGTAAAAGTGTTTTCTAATAACAGAAACTGTCTAATCTTGCAAAGTTAGTTAGTCAGCATGCCTACTCAGGCGTACTGATATAGAATATATAAGCATGCACTTTCGAGTTTACTTAGCAGATATTGGCATTGAGTAATAAATAATAGTTAGTAGGAAATAGATGAATGAGAATCAAAGTGTGAGCATCAAAAAGACATTCATCAGAATTTGAGTCAGACGTGATTAGTTCTAAAGCTATGAACTATCACAATTATTTTATTAGATCTTCAGGTATCTTTAGCAGGATCGCGTTTTCATTCATTTTCATACACTGGTAGGAAGACGCCATATGGCGGGCACATAAGATGTGACAGATACTTTCAAATTCATATAACAGAAACTGTAGAGGAAATAAAATAAACACATAACAAGCAGCGAGTATTGGATGAATAGAATGGAATAGCACATAATTATCAAAATGCTGGATTTAAGCTTCGAGTTAGTGGTTTAGAAGTTTTACACAAATAGTTTATGTTTATAAATGTACGATTTTGAGGGATGAGTCGTTTTGAAAGAAAGATGTTGATTTGCGTTCTTCAACTTCGAGGTGTGGAACTTCCCTCAGTGAATAAAACTTATCTAAAGCTGTCTAAAAGTTGATATTTTGTAAAATCAAAATTATAATAAAAGTTATCCAAATAGTCACTCAAAAAACTGAGGGGTACTTATGCTTTACCAGCTGAAGTTTTATTTGCAAACAAACAGATTTAAAATGTTTTTCTTTCCTTAATATCTGTTTGCTAATCTGCTATTTGAATACTGCTACAACACAATTCAATCAAATCAGGAAGAAGACAAGTGCCCCAAAAAATAGAAAGGGACTCAAATCAAACTTTGCACGCGACTCTCGCCTTGAGCGGCGAACTTAAAGCTACTATTGGTCAGTTTCTTGCCTTAGTTTTTCAACAAAGTTAGTTTGGCCGGCGCAGAAATGGAGTGATTCATAATATCTGTGGGCTTTTTTTTTTTTTATCTCCTTTATATTTGGCTGGATTTTGTCACATTTGACGATCTAACTGTGTTAATTACACGGAAAGAAGCTGATGTTACTAAGACTACCTAATGTATAAGTCTGTCTTTTCAATAATTTAAATTTCGGGGGAATTACAATCACAAGAACGTTCGCAGCTCATCTGAAACTTTCAGTTTACACCCTTAAAAGAAAAGACAATTCTGGTGTCGCTCGAGCTTGTTAAACTCCCCATAGATGTAACTTCTTAACAGCAGACAAGCATTGGATATCACAAGTTCTTGTCTAGTGCAATGACAACAGATTTCAATCCAGTCCTCCATGAACGTAAGCTAAAGGTCAACTTGAAACCCAAATGAAGCATTATCAAAACACCAACTCACCTCTCGTTGTTTAGTTTGTGTTTCTGTCTTTAATTGTATTTTTTAGGGCGGTCTAAGGTGGGTTGGGGAAAAAAGTTAAAACTATTGTGGCTAGGATTGTTGCTTGTTCAGTATTGTAATCACACCTCACATCTCTTCGTATACTGCAAGAATTTGATTTGTTCAAACGAGAGGGTCAGATCGGAAGGGGGAGAGGCAAGGGGGAGGGGGTACTATTGTACACCTTTTTTCAGCGAAAGTGTCAGCCTTGTATCAGTTGACTGTTAAATTTTTCCTTCAGAAATAAATAAGAAGAAAACTAAGAAACTTAAATTGCCTAAATCGTTATGAATCGACTTAAAAGCCACAGCGGAGACACGGAGGTGCAGGAGTGAGGAAATGTAAAGAGGCGGACATTTTGTTTCCCAAATGAAACTGTTTTCCTTATTTAGCTACTTCGATTTCAACTGTTATGGAGAAACTCAAATTATTTCAACCAGCCTCAATCAATGCAGTGCACTGAGCGCGCGCGACATGAATTCGAAGCAATCATTCTCATGGTAACATGACATCACAATGAACGAAACAGAAATCCTTGGAGTTCGTCTGAGAGATTTTGTGGGAAGCAGCAATGGCTTGTGTTCTCATACCGTTCCGTCGGCAAAAAGCAAGAGCAGATAATTTTTTTGATCACAGCATCTGCTTCACTATTGAAAATTGTTACGGTATTTTCCAAACCGCCAGAAAGATACAACTCGTACAACTCAACTACTTTATTGACCAACGTAATAACTACGAAGCGATATCGACAACCAATACAATAACTATCTTTTTCACTTATCTACGGAGCGATATAAATGCTAATACAATCAGTATCCCTATAACTTAGAGCCCTTTACAAATAATATCACTTAAATCTCAGTGCACTACCGCACAACTCACAGTTCTCTTGAAAATCTTTAACAAACTGTCGACGTCCGTAATTCTTTCTCTCACGTAGCCTTCCACACGGCTTTCAATTCCAGTAAACAACTCTGTCCAGCTCTCGCTCCTCTGGGCTCTTCGCAACAGCAGTTATAGCTCACTAAAAGGCCTATTTCTTTAAGCTAGCGTGACTCCTTATATATCTTTCGGAAAAGTTCTAGAATGTTCTAGAGATCTGTAATATTGTTATTTTTAGAAACATTACACTATGATTACATCATAACAAAAATATGCTGAGTCACGGTTCTAGAAGGTTCTCCTTAAAGTTCTCGCTTAGTCATCATGACTAAATGTTCTAGAAACTTCTTCGTTCTATTTTTAATAATTATGTAACGCAACGCACTCTAAAAAACATGGGCGCTCTCCATAACACCCTCCCCCTTCGAGAAAAGAAAGTTTGCAAAACTTTCTTGCAAAGCTCAAGGTCTCGAGAGGCAGTCTGCAATAATATTATCCTTTCCTTTTATATGTCGGATGTCCAAGACATACTCCTGCAGCATTAAACTCCACCTCAACAATCGCTGATTCTTGCTCTTTAATTTGTGAAGAAATACGAGGGGGTTGTGATCGCTATACACAACAACGGGCAAACTTGAGGAACTAACATAAACTTCAAAATGTTGAAGAGCTAACAGCAGTGCTAAACATTCCTTTTCGATGGTAGAATAGTTCCTTTGACTTTTGTTAAACTTCTTTGAAAAATAACAAACCGGGTGTTCTACACTTTCATCATCCTCTTGTAACAACACAGCACCAGCGGCAACATCGCTTGCATCAACAGCCAGCTTGAACGGTGAAGAGAAATCAGGCGCTGTTAAAACAGGGGCACTCTGTAACATGGCTTTCAGCTCCTCAACAGCCTTTTCACACTGGTCGCTCCAATTAAATTTCTCCTTCTTGCTGAGCAGTTTTGTCAATGGCTCTGTGACAGTTGCAAAGTTAGAGCAAAACTTTCGATAATAACCAGCCATACCAAGGAAACGCATCAGTTGCTTTTTGTTTTCTGGTCGCGGAAACTTGATTATGGCTTCGACCTTGGCGTTAACTGGCTGTACTTGTCCTCGTCCGACGACATGTCCCAAATACGTCACTTGTGCTTGGCCAAACTCGGTTTTGGAGAGATTGATTGTTAATTTGGCCTCGCTCAACTTCCTGAAGAACTCACGGATAGTTTCTCGGTGTTTCTCCCAGGTTTCACTATAGATGATTACATCATCAATATAGGCTTCACAATCCTCAAGGTTGGCGATGACTTTGTTAATGAGACGTTGGAAGGTAGCAGGAGAATTCTTCATACCAAAGGGCATGACCTTGTATTGGTAGAGTCCTTCTGGAGTCACAAATGCTGATATCTCCTTAGCGCGATCCGTTAACGGTACTTGCCAGAATCCTTTGAGAAGGTCAAATTTTGTTACATACTTTGCCTTTCCCAGCTTATCGATACAATCATCCATTCTTGGGATTGGAAAGGTATCTGTCCTAGTCACACTATTAACTTTCCTGTAATCGGTACACATCCGATAGCTCCCATCCGGTTTAGGCACGAGTATACATGGAGAACTCCAACTACTGCTGCTTGGTTCGATAAAATCGTTCTCCAACAAATATTTTACCTCTTCTTTGAGGTACTGTTGTTTTCTCGGATTCAGCCTGTATGGGTGTTGTTTAACAGGAGTAGCATCACCGACATCCACGTCATGGTAAATCTGATTTGTCCTAGATGGTACATCAGGGAACAGGTCACTATACTTTTCAAGTAGCTTCTGTAGGTCTTGACGTTGACCCTCTTCAAGGTGTGACAGCTTGGAGTCCAAATTCTTTAGCACATCGGAGTTGGTGAGTTTTGATGTGTCAGTAGGACTGAGATGGCTACTACTAAACTCACTACTTAAGTCTTCGGGCTCAGAAATAACTACATTAACGTTTACGGGCTCTTTAACTACATTATTATCTCTCTCTAGGTAAGGCTTTAACATGTTAATATGACATAATTGCGTCTGCTTACGCCTATCTGGAGTAACTACTACGTAATTAAGGTTATTTAACTTCTTCTCAATAACATAAGGACCAAAAAATCTAGAATACAATGTGTTACCGGGCACTGGCAACAATGCAAGAACCTTTTGACCTGGCTTAAAACTACGTTCTACAGCGTCTACATCATACTTCTTCTTCATTAACTTCTGAGAAGAACTAAGATTGTCTCTAGCTAATTCACAAGCTCTAAATAACTTAGTACGAAAGTCTGAAACATATTGTAAAAGATTAATAGACTCACTACCGCTTGACAATAATTTCTCCTTAAGCAGTTTAAGAGGCCCTCTCACAGTGTGCCCAAAAACGAGCTCAAACGGACTAAATCCTAGGGACTCCTGGACGGACTCGCGTGCCGCAAACAGCAATAGGTGGATTCCCTCGTCCCAATCTTTCTCTGTTTGGAAACAGTAGACTCTCATCATGTTCTTTAAAGTCTGGTGCCATCTTTCAAGAGCTCCTTGACTTTGAGGATGGTACGCGGATGATCTATACTGTGCGATTCCAAGTTCGTGCATTACTTGTTGAAAAATACCAGACATGAAATTAGAACCTTGGTCAGACTGGATAGCGCTAGGAAGTCCGACCAGCGTAAAAAACTTCGTTAAAGCTTTGACGATAGTCTTGGCCTTGATGTTTCTCAGGGGTACGGCTTCAGGAAATCTGGTGGACGCACACATGATGGTTAACAAGAACTGATTTCCAAACTTCGTTCTTGGTAGCGGTCCGACGCAATCAACAATTACACGGCTGAATGGTTCTTGAACGGCTGGCAGAAGCTGCAGTGGCGCTTTTGGAATGGTCTGGTTTGGTTTCCCAACCATCTGACAGGCGTGACATGACCTACAGTATTCAGCTACATCTTTTCTCAGGTTGGGCCAATAGAAATTATTCAAGATCTTTCTGTGAGTTTTGTTCACACCTAAATGGCCAGCCAGGGGAGTCTCGTGTGCCATACTTAGAATGTCTTGCCTGTAAGTTTTCGGGACAACAATCTGGTACTTAACAGCCCATTCGTCCTCAGCTGGAACATCGAGCGGTCTCCACTTTCTCATTAGCACTCCATTCTTTGTAAAATAACAGGTGGGGTTCTGTGATACTTCGTTTTCACTGACGCTTCTTGAAAACAACGGCAAAATTTCTGGGTCTTCACGTTGTCCAGCGATGAGCTGAGAGGTCGACATCTTCTCAGACTGATCTGTTAAATTCTTCTCAAGTAGGATTTCTGTTGGCTCAGAAGGGGAGGGACTTGGCTGCTCATCCTCAAAAACTCGACTGATAAGGGTGTCCGCTAAGGCAATTTCTTCATCGCTGGTTTTCCTCTTCTTGCTCATGGCTCGCGTTACTACACATGCAGGATAAAGACCAGGAATTATCTTCTCGACGGGGTCTGGAGACTTTTCTAAACTAGGCTTCTCTGTAACGACAGCATTAATAACCACTTTGTCTCCTGCAAGGTCATTTCCAAGGATAAGATGTACTCCATCAAACGGCAATGTTGATTGTACTCCAACTTTCACAGGACCAGACACAAGATCTGACGACAGAAAAACTGTATGGAGCGGCACTGGGGTATACTCGGAACTGATTCCTCTGATTAGAACACTTGCACCAGTGGACGATTTCTCAGAAAACAACAACGTGTCGCTTAATAGCAAAGACTGTGAGGCTCCAGTGTCTCTTAAAATCTTGATCGGTACTGAATCTGTCATATCACGGGATAATGATACTGAGCCATCGTGAATAAAGGGCTGGAACATATCCATGACAGATTTAGACGAACCACTGACGTCATTTGTAGGGATTGTCTGGGTCTTCTCTCGAGAAAATCGCGGAGGTGTACATTCACTTTCAAAAACCGAAGGCGACGGCTTGGCAACAAATCCGTTGGGCTTCGACTCCACACCATATTTTTGCGCAGATCTCCATTTTTCTGGGCAACTGGAAATCAGATGACCTTCTTTTCTGCAGTAATAACAGGTTGGTGGCTTGATGGGCTTATTTGGAACAAACCTGTTTTGTCCTGGCGAGGTGGAGCTGGAACGATTTGTAAAATGGTTACCAGGGTTCCGTTTGGGAGGTGCTCCGTCATTCTGTTTACTCCGCTGGCTTCCAACCCATCGTGATGCGGAGGGAGGCTGAAATCTACTGTCAGGCTGACGGGGCTTTTCCACGAAGTTCACTTTGTGACTCAGCGAAAATTCATCTGCTAACCGTGCAGCGTCTTCCAATGTTTCTGCTCTTTGCTCGTTAATGAACGTTCGGACATCACTGTGAATGCACCTCTTAAATTCTTCAACTAATACCAACTGTCTTAACTTATCGTGACTCTTATCTACCTTCTGTGAATAACACCAACGATCAAATAACTGTTCCTTACTCCTAGCAAATTCTACGTAGGTTTGACTACTAACTTTCTCATAGTTTCTAAACTTTTGACGATAAGCCTCAGGAACTAACTCGTAACCCTTTAAAATAAGATCCTTAACTTCGTCGTAACTTACAGCTTGTTCTACACTTAACTGTGTATATATTTCCCTAGCTTTACCAACCAATACACTTTGTAATAACATAACCCAGCACTCTTTAGGCCACTCAAGACTACTAGCTACTTTCTCGAAGTGTAAAAAGTACTTATCAGCATCTTTTTCTTGGAATGGAGGCACTAACCTGATGTTCTTTGTAACATCAAACTTTTCGCTATGCTTTTCACTATCCGAGCTTAATCCTAATTTCATTTGTAGCTCTAACTTTTTCATTTCCATTTCATGCTGAAAAGCCAGTTTCTCTTTCTCTAGCCTCTCTTGTCTTTCCATTTCTTCTCTCTTCAGTCTTTCTTGTCTCTCCATTTCTTCTCTCTTCATCTCCATTTCTTCTCTCTTCAGTCGTTCTTGCATTTCCCTTTCCTCTTTCTCTCGCTTTTCTTGCATCTCCAACTTTTTTATTTCTAACATTGTTTTTGACGATGTTTCTAACATTGTCCCTTCAAAAACCTCAGTATCCACTAAGTGGTTTACTATAATCTGTCGTATCTCATCCTTTCTCATTGCTTGCTTAGACTCTAACTCTAAGTGTTTTGCTAATAAAATAAGTTCGTCTTTCCTTAACGCATTAAATACTCCTTTGTCGGGACTCGACATGAAGTCTTCTGGATTAAACTTTGACATCTTGATATACTCTATGACTACTTAAGTCGACAATAACTTATCTTTAGAATACTCTACTATAACCTTCACTACAAAACTCGCTCCTAGACAATAACTTATATGCCAAATACTTCTGTAAAATTCGCTCCCGAACAATTACCTCTGCTCTAAATACACTTCCACAAAATTCGCTCCTGGACAGTTATCTCTGCTCTAAATACACTTCCACAAAATTCGCTCCCGGACAGGCCCCCAATTTCTGTTACGGTATTTTCCAAACCGCCAGAAAGATACAACTCGTACAACTCAACTACTTTATTGACCAACGTAATAACTACGAAGCGATATCGACAACCAATACAATAACTATCTTTTTCACTTATCTACGGAGCGATATAAATGCTAATACAATCAGTATCCCTATAACTTAGAGCCCTTTACAAATAATATCACTTAAATCTCAGTGCACTACCGCACAACTCACAGTTCTCTTGAAAATCTTTAACAAACTGTCGACGTCCGTAATTCTTTCTCTCACGTAGCCTTCCACACGGCTTTCAATTCCAGTAAACAACTCTGTCCAGCTCTCGCTCCTCTGGGCTCTTCGCAACAGCAGTTATAGCTCACTAAAAGGCCTATTTCTTTAAGCTAGCGTGACTCTTTATATATCTTTCGGAAAAGTTCTAGAATGTTCTAGAGATCTGTAATATTGTTATTTTTAGAAACATTACACTATGATTACATCATAACAAAAATATGCTGAGTCACGGTTCTAGAAGGTTCTCCTTAAAGTTCTCGCTTAGTCATCATGACTAAATGTTCTAGAAACTTCTTCGTTCTATTTTTAATAATTATGTAACGCAACGCACTCTAAAAAACATGGGCGCTCTCCATAACAAAATTGAATTACGCAAGAAAAGGTGGTGAGGGACACGATAAAGTATTTTCTTTCTCTCTTTTCTATCAAAAGTTTAGTCTTCGAAGCTGCTTGTCTCACTAGAGTCAACCTTTTTTTTCACTCTTCTGACTAGAAAATGATCAAAAGATAAACTGTGACGAAGCATACCATTTCGAAAACAAAAATTCCAATTAGAATTTGGTGGAGTTCGATTTCACTGTTGAATACTTGGTGAGATTAGAGCAACAGAAACGAAGGGTCATTCCCCAAACTGAATATTGTTTGCCCTTTGAAGTTGCAAGACTCGGTGAAAAACAAGTACTAAGCTAATTCGTATTTTTCACGGCAGTGCTGCGAGAGAAGGTTTTTGATAACAGTCAATAGTTGACAGCGAGGGGGAGGGAGGGGTAAGTTTTACTAGTTACCAGTCTTGGTAGAAAGACGTCATGGCGGTGCCTTGAACATACGACGTACTCCTTTGCCTTCTGTCGTATTCCAAAATGACAAAAGGTGTATGTGCATTTCGGCCCTTGAATTGTAAAACCGTCATGTAATCGCTTCTACAAAAAAGGAATCCGCACTTAACAGAAGTATGGTTGATTATGGCAATTCTTTTACGTTATGCTGATATTCGTGTTTTGTTCACCAATTAGGTATCCCCACAAGCTTGCAGTTTTTTGGAAAGAACGAAAAGCGAAATACAGCACAAAGGTAGTCAGTGTAGACTTTGGATCGCTGTTCTTTCTCCCTTAGCTCATTAAACTTTATTTATTTTTTTAATCGTCAGTTTGAGTTAAAGAAATATTTCTTCCGATTACTTTTGCTCTCAGCCTGTAGCATGGTTTGGAGCTGTTGAAAACGGTTATCGTGGTGTTCATTTTTGGCCTGAGCCTGATCCAGTAGACAGCAAAATTACTCTACTCAAGGTAAGTTTTAAACAAAGGCAACATGAGGTACAAATTTGGGGACAGATTTCCAAAAGATTTTCTTTTTTCGTAATTGTTTTATTTATCCAAGATCTCTATGCATAATAAAGTATGGGGCAGTGCGGAAATCTTGGCCAACTCTGTTGAAACCATAGTTTTTGTAAACACGTTACACCCACTCCCTGAAGGCTTCCTTGCTTTTTTCTTAGGCTTGCTCCTTCCTATTCAGTGAAATGGATATTAAATCTATTAATTTTCATTGTAAACGTTTAAAGCACAACAGCTGAAACGAAAAAAAAACATTGTGAAATGCTATTGAATCTACAAAACGTTTGAAGAGAGATGCCAAATACCATTCTATGAACTTTGTTTCACAATAAGACTCCCTGGAGGTTAAAAAACACTGCACAGGCAAATTTAATAAGGAACTTAACCAGTCAGGACAGTGATGCCAAGGAAGACAATTAATTACAAAAATAATTTTTTGTTTAAGTTGCAATTTTCTAATTGGCTGCATGAATATATGTTATTACTGTCTCTAACAGTGCCACATCTCAACCTCAGTATAATGTGTGTGAGTGGCATTGAGTTCCATCTTGAGACTGAAGTAATTTTCTGTTAGTGTTCCTGTATAAAGACCATGCTAAATTTGATTCCTTGTTGTTTGGCCAAGGACAGCCTCAACATAAATAAAGTTCTAAATGCTAGTGCTTAGCTATTGTTCTGCTCATTTGATCTTTTGCTTTGCCACACCTTCATTTCCATTGCTCTCATGGTTTGCTTAAGGTCCCTAATATTGTTGTTATCAAGTTTTTTCTTTACTTTAAAGCAATATTTAACTCTAATTTATAGAACCCAGAGGATGAAATGGCAGAATATCAAGAAAAGCAGTGGAATATTTTCATCTGTAATGTAAGCTTTTCCCTTTTCAATTTAACACGAGTGTGTAGTTGCTCTTTGCCTTTGATATTACACTCACTCCACACAGTTTGGAGTAAATCTGAACGCTGTTCATCTTATATCTTTGAAATCATTAGGCGTCCCCTAGTGGTCGTCACCAGCTTCTGGCCACTGGCTGTATTGATATTAGCAATTACATCACAGAGAAGCCTGGAAAATTGGATGTTACAGTCACCCTTAACCCAGCAATCAAGAAAGTTGTGTCTGGTGAAATTAAATTTGAATTATCATGGGTTATGCATGAAGATGACAGAGTCATTCAGTGAGTATTCCTCAGTAATTTCTGTAGCTAGTTCCTGTAATGATGATCTAGCTTATGTGTGGCATTTAAAAGTCAACTACTCTATCATAATGTTATATTTTAGATCAATGAACTTGATCAATAAATTTCAACATGAGATATTATAATTTTTTCTGCATGAACAAAAGGGTTGAGCTGATAAACTCCACAATCTGAATTTTATTTTGTCAATGGTTTTTATTCATTCAATAATTCTTTGTTTTTGCTAAAAGTAATTGTACTGTAAAATTCCATGAACCCTTTAGCTGTTGAATATGCTTGATATTTGTGTTACCTTTACAGTCCCACAGATGAAGAAATGTGGGAAGAGATAATGCAGGAAGTCAGAGAGGAACAAGCAAGAAGAAAAGCTGAGGAAAAGACAGCAAAGTATAAATCTTTGAAAAAAAGAAGGAGCAGGAAATGTGGCTGCTCAAGTCATGCAGACATTGCTGCTGAGGAAGACAAAAAGAAAGCTGAAAACAATGAAGTTGGCTGCCCAATTGGGACAAACATTGCTGCTGAGGAAGATGTAAGAAATAATGAACAGCAAAGTGGCATCTTCCCAAATGACAAACCTCAGGTGGATTCCTCATCCGGCAGCAATACCAAAGTGAGGTCAGGAAAAGTCAGGAGGCAGTCTTCACGTCATCATGCTCCTCTTAGCCCTATTCCACCCCAACCACACCCATCTGCTAACCAGGGACTGCCATCAGAGAGTGAAGAGGAAAAAGGGGTGCAGAGTAAAAGGAACCTTCATAAAACTGTCAGGTTTCAAATTGATGGACAGCCTGAGGTATTACATCCTGTTGGAGATGATGAAGAAGCACTGGACTCCTTTTCTGTGTTGTCCTCAGAAAGTGTCTACAGGGAAACAGTTTTCATTGAGAAAGATGAAGTAGCAACAAAAGAGAAGTGCATTGCCAAGAGAGATGAAAATTCATGTAAGTTCTCTTTTGTTTTTCAGCCTCCCATACCAAAGGGACAGGGGATAAATTTGTTCATTTTTTCCTGTTTAATCTGATTTATTTTCAATCAGACAATTATACTGAGACTCCTTAAAACCCTGAGTTATATGCACTGAGTAAAAATCACAACTTTACTTGGTTTTATTCTGAATTATAACTATTTTTATTGACAAGTGATGGTAACTTTTTTGTTCAGCCTCAAGTGTTTGCCAGCTTCACTCAAAGTTGGACAGTTATGTTGAAGAGGAACTGAAGCTTGTTCAAGATGAATTAATGTCTTCAGAAGAAGTCTGTTCAAAAGTAAAATTTGAAATGCAGAAAGCTATGTCATCAGGTTGGTGATCCATTTAGAACTGAGGCAATCATTGTTAATATGATGAAGCCAAATGCCTTGGAATTTCAAATAATACAATTAATATGTTGCATTCCCATGTTGAGTCATTTTAGAGCATGCATTCCTTCATGAAAAAATAAGTTAGAGTTCTTTCCTCCACTTATGCGCTATAATCCTTTTACTCCAGGATTTTATTAGTGATTCCCCTTACTGTCTGCAGTACAATTCTTATGATGTTAGATCAGAGAATTTGGTATTGGATGGACTAATAATCTCCTGCTTATATTGTTTTAGTATTGTAAGGAGAAATTCTGTCTTGGTCACTCACAGACCAAAAATAAAGGTAACCCTTAACTAGAGCTACTGCAAGTTTTGGACTTATTTCAGGTGTAATAAGCCATGCTTAACTTACACAGCTTACACAATGTATTTGTTTACCTTTTGTCTGTAGGCCACAAAGGAGAGTTTGAAAGCTTAAACCAAGGCTGGCTTATATTGGATAGCTTCCATTCCAAAGTGATGAAAAGAAAAGATGACCTTTTTGCCCTGTAAGTAATAAAGACTTATTTTTGAAATGAAATAAATTTTACCATTATGACTTAAAATGTGGTCTTACATTGTAATCCATGATCCAAAAACTCTGCATAAGTGCCTATATATGTTTACCTACTGTCTTTGATATGGGATAATTGATCTATCCTTCATATCTTGTGTGGCATGAAATTGCACCTAATACAAGCACCAATGCGACTAAATTTTTTACTTTGGCAACCAAATCCTGAAAATAAGTCGCCAAACTGGCAACTAGAATACTTCATCATAACCTAGAGATAATTAGAGTAATAACTAGAGTAAATTAAAAAGATTTGCAAAGATAAATCTGCGGCAAACTTCCTTGTTACGTTTGTTGCAAAAGGCAGCACATGCATCTTGATCGATGACTAGATGCCACCTTGGATTTAGGTGAGCTTGAGGTTTGTACATCATCCATCCTAGTGTCCACTTTGTAGCAGGTTAAATTAAAGATCTTTTTCCTAGCTTAATTTTGGAGGGTCTATCTTGAATGCTGACAATGTAAAAAAAGTTTTGTTTGTCTTTAAAAATGGCGACCAACTTCTTTTGAATTGGCTATCACTTTGAAAAATTTAGGAGCCAAGTGGCTATCAGAAAAAAAAAATTAATTTCACGCTCTGTATTGCCCAATTGGTTCCTCTGTATATATTTATTATTTTTGGTAATAAAAAATGTGAGCAATGGAAGGAAAAATGTTTGATTTACTGATGAAGCAGTTCTACTATTTGTCCTAATTTTTTCTTTTGGTTTTTTCACAGACTGTAGTGGTTCTGCTTAACTAAAGGTTGTATTTAGCTTCAAGTAGATTTGCTTTAATTTCTGTTTTCCTCCTGCCAATGTAGTCACAAAGGAGAAAACATTGAAGATTGTCTTAACTTGCTGTGTTCAGATTTGAGATGCCTTTCAGAAGTGGAAGGTAAGTATTCAGTTGTTTCTTCTCCTTTTTCTCAGTTAAGTGTTATTGGGACTGATTTAGTGAGCCTTGATTCTTAACCCTTTACACTTCAACATCATTCTGTGTATATATATACTCCAAACTGTTCTCTTTACATTTCCTAAGGTGCTGACAAGGTGAATGTTTAACAACCTTGAGTTTCTTTAGATAGTGATCAATTCCTTTATCCTTGTCACATTTTTAAGGAGAAATTAGATGCTAATCTCTTTGAGTTCAAAGGCATCAGCTAATATGTAGAGGAAGGAAACAAGATTTGTATTTTTAATCATAGGGTGGAGGAAAACAGATCAGAACAGAGCTCAAGAAAAAAGAGTTACTGGACTCATTGACGCAATTTGCCAGCAGAGCCTTCATACCTAAATAATGGTAAGAAACAGTAATCTTAACTGAGATGAAATGTAAGGCTCTAACACTTCCTATGATAGCAATCAATATTCTATCTTAATCAATTGAAATTCAAGGCATGTAGCTAATTTAATTTTTAGTGTTTTTGTTTAATACAATCTAGCAATAAAACACACTGTCTATAATTCTGTCATATGAAGTGGTGCAGATGTTCTTATGTTGGTTTATTTTCTCTTTTTTGCATTTCAGACTGAATGAAAATCCATCTACTATATTTGAATATTGGCTATTTGTGTTTTGGATTCTTAAAAAAATTGCAGCAAGAATTGCCCAAAAACATGCTGCTGTCCTTTTCAAACAAATTCTTCTTTCATTAGTTCATTTATAAAAGTATCTTAAGTATGATTTTACTCAAAATGTATAAATGATATTGGGTGCTCTACATTCAGAAAGAAAACTTTTTGTGATGAAACATTTCCTCTCTCCATTGTAAATAATTCTTTGTAAATAGTCTAAAATATGTTTTTAAACGCTGGTCATCATTTATCATATTCTTGTTTCAATCTTTTAATAGGATTTTAGTTTTAAAGAATGAATTTCTTCCTGCGGTTTTTATGAAGTCAATGTTATAATAGCAGTACATTCCAAATCTTTTTCTTTAATTACTTTGAAATAATGTACTCTGAGTAAGGTTGATAAGACATATATATCTCCTGTCTTAATTGTTTTTATTTTGTAACTATAGTTCGCAATAGGTTTTGTGAAAAGTTTATCATCTGTACAATCTTTTGATACATACAATTTCAAAAACACTTTTTTCCTGCAATATTCATGAAGCCACTGTTAAAGTAACACGTACATTCCAAATTCTTTGTCTTATTTTTGAAAGATCTACTTGCAATAGAAAGTGTCAACAGTCATCCCAAGTGGTTACATGTGCACATGTGTCATTTTGATTTATCAGTGGATCAATATCAGTGCTGATGTGAGGGAAGACATAGTTATGGAGACTGAGAGACAATCAGTGTGACGTCAATATATATTTAGATCTTAACCTCACAGAAATAATGACGTAATTGGTTCAACTTGACCTTTCAAATCTGTAACATGTTAGTCCTTCTTAATAAGTTAAGCTTGAAATTATTTCTTGGAGCGGTTGAAGTCTTTTTTGTCAATCTAACATAAAGTGTTTTCTTTGTTGCTTAACATTTAATATGTAAGACTCCTGTGCAGAAATTGGTTTTGAGGTCATTATGCCGTGGCTCCAAAGTGAAAAAAAAAGTTAAAAGTTTAATTTGTGCTCCTAAAATTCCTGTTGTTATTGGATGGTTTCCTATATTTGTAATACTCTTGTATTAACATTACTATTGAGATCATTTTGCAGTGGCTTCAAAGTAGGAAAAAAAAAACTTGTAATTATTTGTTGGTTACTTATCATATCATCTTTCAATGTTCTTTTATGAATGTTGGTTTTGAGATAATTATGCAGTGGCTTCATAGTATGAAAAGAAAAACCTGTAAGTTAAGTATGAATAAACTTTGTGTTTATAAAGTATGTGATGATCATTGTTGTGTTCATGAGACCATTTGGAGTAAGTGTCGAAATTAAAATTATCCTCAATTGCGACAGTTCTACCCCTCTACCTTCTGTGATTAGGCCAAAAAACTCGCCCCAAATGCAACACTAAGACTAATCGCTGCTTACTTTTTCCCGCTCTTTGAGCAGTTTGTTTAGCTTCACTAATAGTTCTAATTGGCTCCTTTTACAGTTGCACATGAGATCGAGACTATTTGTACCACATAGCCTGCCAGCCAGCCAGCCCACGAGTCCGCCAGTCCAAAATGGCGCCCAATGCCCGAAATCGCATGGTATCACGATCTTTCCCCTTTGGACTGGTCCATAAAACCCTTGAGAGTGATTCCCGTGAAACGACACGATTAGTATGCGTTCTCCTTCGTCGAACGCAATGATAATTAAAATAATTAATAATAATAATAACAATGTTTTATGTCATGTAATAGGCTAATAGGACAGTGGATGAACGCGCGTCACAGCTGAAACTATCATCAACTATCATGACCTTTTGAACGGGCTTAAGTCTTCTAGATTCTAATTTTCACGGCTTGGTAGTTGATATACCGCCTTTAATTTCTTCAATGTCTGAAAAGAATTCTGCCGCTGCCCCCGGTGGCTTCAGTTTATTCTGCTGTCATATTTTGGAAAATGAGTATTTAACCATTTAAATAATGGTTATACAATGTTATTTGGTTCCTTTGGCGCTCGTCCGGACATCAAAGCTAACATCCCTTCTTTCTGTATAAAAAATGGATGTTTCTCCAAAGTTGCAAACTGAGAAATGCATGTGATTCACTTTTAAATATCAGAACTCCGGCAAGATCTGGAGGTGTTTCCTAATTTATTCATCTCGGTATGTTTACAACGTACTTTTAGCGTCGTATCTTGGACGAAGTCAGATTAAGAGTTTCGTATCGAAGCATGTTGACCGAACGACTGAGTGGACTGAATGCTCGCTGTTCTTTGCCGATAAAGAGGCTAGACTCCAAAGTCCGTAAATAAAAATGTAATTAACTTATCAAATTAAATACATTTGGCTTTAAATAAAGCCATAAAGCCTTGCAAAAGTCTTTCGACAATCTTGAATAAAAGCGAGTGAAGTTTTGGTAAAAGAGAGTTCAAGAAAACTTAGACAAGTGTCCACGTCAACCTCAGTGCGAAGGTCTCTAAACATGTTTGGCTAATTGATCAGATCACGTACGTCACGCATGAACATATGAAAGCTTACCATGGGAGGACGGGTGGGGAAAATTCCAAATACGGAACACCCAAAACTCACACTGCTGTGCCTGGTTTTCGGTTATTTTGGCAATTATAACTTTATAGTTACCTTGTGACAAAGAATAAAAGTAAAATTAAAAAGGTGAAGTGGTATTTTAGGGACGAGTTTTCAAATACAAAAAGAAGGAAAAAAGAAGGAAAAAAGAAGGAATGTATTATATCCATGCCTATTGAACTAGATTCACTTCGCTTTCAATTGAAATGCTAGTTTTTAGAGGAAAATCAAGTGGACAACAAAACTTTCTGTTTATCTTCGTTCCTTTGTGGCCAGTTAGTAAGCTGCAAGCAGTTTATTTATTTATTTTTGAGACTTCTCAGAGTTTTGAGGTGATTTTCTGCTAGTATCTAAAATTCGCTGCACGCATCCGCATCGCGCATCGAGAATTGCGCGTGCACATCACTTTAGGACAACCACGGCTTTTTCTTTACAGAGGAAGCTTCATATACACTAGCATGTCGACTTATCATTTACTTTTAATCAAATCATAGCTTTCGTTCCGGTTAAAAATCGAAAGAACCATTTACAGTGATGCGGTACACTGGGAATGAAACCAACAAGCTATCGTCATGGCTACATGACATCACAATGAATAAACAGAAGATTTTTATTCCTTTGTAACGCATTTGATCGCTTTGAACACAGGGAAGCAATCATGAGTTTTTTGAAGAAAATGCGTAGAAAAGGTCGAAGTAAAATCCATCAAGAATTACCCTTGAGGACTTCGGTTCCTTCCCTGACTGTGGAATGTGCCAAAGACAAATGGTAAGTGGAGAAAAAGAAGAAAAGTCATCGGAAAAGATCACCTATTAATGAATGCATTATAGATTTAAGTGAAAGTTTTTACCATTTGCGTTTTAGTATGGCAAAACGTTACAGACGAAAACACGCCGGAAAAAAATAATCTAACAGTGTTTTATTAAGTCTGGGAAAAAAACTAAATAACTCCAAACAATTTAAAACTTAACCAGTTCTTCTTTGGTTTTATCGACTCGTGCTAAATCTCAATTTTAAGGAGCCAATGAATTGTGTTTTTATTGGGAATCACGGGGATATTAAAGTAATTGAGATTCAGAAAAATGAAATTGCTAATCTCTGATAGACTGATGTGAAGATTTCAGGAACCCAAAGTTTCGAAATTCCATTTACGAAATATGAACAAAAATATTTCATCGCTTATCAAGGAAGTCCTAGATATAAACCAAGTTCATAAAAAATAAGGCAAAGTACAAGATCTTGCTCTTTTAGAGTATTTAGGGAACATTGTTTGATTACTTGAATTCACTCTACAGTTGTGATTATCTTGCAGTTTCTTGGACAAGAAAGATACCGTCAGGGAAGAAAGTACAGAGTTGGCCATTTATGTGGAGACGGAGATTAAGGTTGTCGAACGCGAGTTGCTTTCATTGCACAAGGTGATGGTTAAATTGGAATTAGAGATGAAAGAAGCAATAGACACTGAAGGTTAGTTTTCTCTCTTTTTTTTCTTTGCGTGAGTTAATATATAAAAACGTGTAGAACGCCAGGATATCATAATTTATAGTTTAAAAACCAATCGAAGCGGCAAGTTAAAATGCGCTGCCGCTGATTTGGCTCAACAAACTTTATAAAATCAATTTTCTGAGATTCAGAATGGCTCACCTCAATGTTCTCGTGTAGCCTTTTGAATAAAAGCGATTTTGCATAAATTTGGAAAAAATGGCTTACTTTCGGAAAACCAGCCGATTTTTTATTTGTCAGTCATTTTCGTGAGCCATTCTCCTGAATCCCTAGCTTCGTTTCTTTCCAACTGTTTACTTTCGTCAAATAGCAGCCGAACTATCCTCCTTGTTGACGGGAATCTTTCGGGATTCAAAGTGCTTAGTTTTCCTCACGCAACGCTAAAGAAAAGCAGTTTCTCTCCTAGGAAGAGGTGAGGTCTGGAAACAATTATCTGGGTATACCGTCGCGCCAAATAGAGGGTGATGCATGCGTTATAAATAAACACAAATGAAATGCAGCCTTCTTTAATTTACTCCTTTTAGATTGTGAGGTCGAGTTTGAAAGCTTATCACTTGACTGGTTAGCGCTAAATAAGTTCCGTTCTGAACTTGACCAAAGGAAACAAGACCTTCTTACTCTGTAAGTAAGTACATCTTATCCCTATAAAGCTGTTTTAAACCTTGCTCGATAGTTGGGAACAAGTCAATATGCCTAATTATGAGATGGTAATACATATTCAATAACAAAAGCGTATAATTTAAATTAAGCATATATAAGCACTCCTTTCTTCAATAATTAAGCGTTTTGATTCTTTACATTGTAAGTTCTATGTGAAAGTTTATCATATTAAAGCCCTATCTTTCGTCTCTGTTATATTTAGTTCCAGACAAGAAAACGGGAAGGAGTGTCTGAAATTCTTACGTCAGGACCTTAAATGCCTGTTCGAAGTCAAAGGTGAGAATCAATGTCTAAGTTATTTCCCTAATGTGATAGTGCTAAATTTTCTTTTGTATGATGTTAAACAAGTGGTTTGTTACCCACGCATAGGTCTTTTATGCAATAGTTTATTTGTATGGCATCATATGGTGAGTGATGTTTTCTTTCGTTTTCTGCGGAAGGTTGGAAGAAAACCAAAGAACACAAAGATCAGGAAAAGAATGTCCTGGATCTTATCCTCAAATTGATCAACATGGCCTGAATAACAAACGGCATTAAAAGTAAGAAACTTGCATTTTAATTGAATTTAAATGCCTTTGGTTCTCTCTCTCGTAATCTTACTATGTATTTTATAGTGAGTTTGCCACGGATTATTTTGATTATTTTTATTTAAGAGACTTCATCCTGGATAACAATGGCTAATTATGCCTTTTTCTTTGCTTTCCTTTTTCAGTTTCGATTTCACAACTGTTTGCTTCTTTCTGGTCTGAATTGTAAGGTACTGATGTTTGTATGTGGCTAAGAACAAGAGATTGTAATATCTTGCTAAAATCCTTTGTAAATCCATAAATTCTGCTTTCAATTTAAGTTAACACATTCATTTTTCAATGTAAAATTATTTCTCTGAGAGAATCATTTAGATATTTTCCTTAAACGTTGAGATTCCTTTATTTGTCAAACAATTTTCCATGTACATAACTACTATGAATTCAAATGTTTTTATTGTTTTAAATATTTTTTGTTTTTTCTTCATGAGTAGTTTTTGGCATCTTTTCCCGTCCTTTTTTTAATTGCTCAAAATTATTTTATGAGTATTCAGATACGTCATTTGTAAATGTAGTATCTTAAGTTCAGGGTCACGAACAAAAAAGCGGATCTGATAAGGTTTCTTTTCATAACGACCCTTTTATCTTTTACCTCGATTACGTTTTATTTCTAAGATGAAGGTAGTTAGATCTATGGTGAAGTCGTAGTTTACGGTTTTCAATTCAATGGCTTTGTTTTTTCCAATCAGACGCGCTGATGTAGAATTGTTTGTAATGAAAGTGACGTAAGCGGTCACAAAATTACAAGTCGTAAATGAATACTTCTCCTTTGACATTGTACACTTTTTTCCGTCTGCTCTTTTTTTTTCTCGCTTTTTTGGCTGATTTTAGGTAGGTAGGTTATTTATTCCTAGGTATTTTTATTATTTGTAGCTAGGCGGTCATTATTTTAAATTTAACCAAGGTTTTTTAGGTATTCTTCAATTACCCTGGAACTCGTGTAAGAGACACGGTAGTGACTTACATCAACTGGGTGTAAATTTGTCTTTTGGGTGTAACTTTAATTTTGACAATTTAACTATTCTATTATTTTATTACTATTTTAACTTCCATAAATCATTGTGATTTCTGATCTCAAATTTCTTCGTTTGTTAGAAAGAGAGGAAGTTTCCCGTCAAGTTCTCAAATACCAATTTCAATTTGGTATTCATTCCTAATTGCGGCGTGGCTACGAGCTCACTAGTAAGAGTTGTTTGTAAGGACGTCCTAGTATCACCAGAGTTAAACAAAATTACTATCGTATTTATACGTTTTCATTCAGTGACCCTATTGTTAAAATACCATTGAATTACTAATTTTTACAATAGAGCACTCGAAGCTCAGCGAACTTAAAAGGGTTCATTTCAAAAGACCACGCCCTATCACAGATTTCTAATCAAGAAATGTTTCTTCGCCAGCATATATTTGCAAACATTTTAAGAGCCAGTGGAGTTAACTCTAAGGCGCCCTTGTACTGAATTTTACCTTCTCTTATTTGGTGTACGAGACACAGTTGCCGTAAAACAACTTTAATATTTTAAGAGGAAACGCTGAAGCAGTAAGTTCTACCTTGTTTGTATGAGCCCATGTATGGGCTCCTGTTGTTACTCATGATCAGGTCCCTAAAAAAATCTTTAAAGTTTTGGATTTCCCCTCCAACAACCTGCTGAAGTCTAATTTGAAAACAAACAGATTTAAAAGATTTTTCTCTTAAAATCTGTTTTCTAATCTGCTGTTTGAATACTGCAACAACACAATTCAATCAAATCAGAAAGAAGACCAGTACCCCAAAAATAGAAAGCGACTGAGGGCCTCTTCATCTTCATATGAGCCCGGTTGATCGGACTGGCCCGCTTACCGGGACGAATTTGGCCTCGGGTTCATATGAGAAAATTCAGCCCGGTTTCCGAGATGAGAAAAGGCCGAAGATCCTGGGGACGAGTTTTGGCGCGAATTTATTAGAAAAACAAAACAAAAGATGGCGAAACGCAACTGAGTTATTACTTTTGCGCCTATCATGGCTTTGGCAACCCTTCTAGCTGTATCACTGCAGTTAAACGGGTTGCTAATGATGTGTAAAATTCATCAGGCAAAGCAAAACGATGCCATTTGGGCTGCCTTGTTGTGTGATGAAACTGCGCTGCTACGTCATCGACCATTTAACGCATTTATCGCTATTGCGATGAATTCATCCCGGTAACCGGGATGTAGTGTTCATATGGCAAAAGTTTTCCAGCCCGCTTACCGACCAGGCCGCTCTCTTATATGAACACATCGAAAATTTTACAAAGGATTTAGAGGTAAGGCGAGATCACGGAAGCCGAGCCAGCCCGGTCAACCGGGCTCATATGAGAGGCCTTCAAATCAAAATTGAAACCCTGATGAAGTATTCTAAAACACAAACTCACCTCTCGTTGTTTAGTTTGTTTTTGTCTTTAAATTCCACTTTTAAGGGCAGTCTAAGGCGGGTAGGGGAAAAAGTTTTAATTATTGTGGCTAGGATTGTAGTTTGTTCAGTATTGTAATCACACCCTACATCTCTCCGCATACTGTAAGAATTTGGTTTGTTCAAACGAGAGGGTCAGATCGGAGAGGGAGGGGCAAGGGGAAGGGGGTACGAATGCACGCCTATTTTCAGCAAATATGTCACCCTTGTATCAGCTGACTGTTAGCACGAGTGAGGAAATGTAAAGACGAAAGCATTTTTTTTTGTTTCCTAGATGCAACTGTTTTCCTCATTTAGTTACTTCTATTTCAACTGTTAAGGAGAAATTCACATTATTGCAAACTGGCCTCAATTAATGCAGTGTACTGAGCGCGCGCAACATGAATTGGAAGCATTCATTTTCATGGTAACATGACATCACAATGAACGAAACAGAAATCCTTAAAGTTCGTCTGAGAGATTTTGTGAGAAGCAGCAATGGCTTGTGTTCTCATACCGTTCCGTCAGGAAAAAGCAAGAGCTGATAACTTTTTGATCACAGCATCTGTTTCGCTATTGAATGTCGAATTACGCAAGAAAAGGTGGTAAGGGACACGATAAAGTATTTTCTTTTTCTCTTTTCTGTTAAAAGTTTAGTCTTCGAAGCTGCTTGTCTCACAAGAGTCAGATTAGAAAGTAATTAATAGTGAAACTCTGACGAAGCATACAATTTCGAAACAATATTATTTTCACCATGATTAATTATATTGGAAAAAAATCTGCGTTTTTAGAATTTGGTTGAGTTCGATTTCACAGTTGAATACCGCGTCAGAATAAAGCAACAGAAACAAAGTGTCATTCCCCAAACTGAATATTGTTTGCCCTTTGAAGTTGCAAGACCCGGTGAAAAACAAGTATTAATCTTATTCGTAATGACAAATTTCCACGGCAGTGCTGCGAGAGAAGGTTTTTGATTACGGTCAATAGTTGACAGCGAGGGGGAGGGGGGGGTCAATGCAGAGAAACGTCATGGCGGCCACCTCGAACATACAATGTGCTCCTTTACCGTCTGTCGTATTCCAAAATAACAAAAGATGTAAGTGCATCTCGGCCCTTGATTAATAAAACGTCAATCGCTTCTACAAGGAAAGAATCCGCTCTGAATAGAAGTATGGTTGACCATGGCAACTTTTTCATATTATGCTGATATTCATGTTTTGTTCCTCAATTAGGTATCCCCACAAGCTTGCAGTTTTTTGGAAAAAAAGAAAAGCGAAATACAGTACAAAGGTAGTCAATATAGACTTTGGATCGCTGTTCTTTCTCTCTTAATTAGCTCATTAAACGTTACTGATTTCTTAATTGTCAGTTTGAGTTCAAGAAATATTTATATCCCGATTCGTTTCGCTCTCAGCCTGTAGCATGGTTTGGAGGTATTGAAAACGGTTATCGTGGTGTTCATGTTTGGCCTGAGCCTGATCCAGTAGATAGCAAACTTACTCTCCTCAAGGTAAGTTTTAAACAAAGACAACATGAGGTACAAATTTGGGAAAAGATTTCCGTAAAGTGCCACAGCATTCGGAAACAAAATTGTGGTCCAAAAGACTTGCTTTCGTCATTGTTTTCTTTATCCAAGATCTTTATGCATAATGAACTATGGGAAGGGCTGAAATCTTGGCCAACTTTTTTGAAATCATAGTTTTTGTAAACACGTTACACCCTCTTACTGAAGTCTTCCATCTTTTGTTGTTGAGAGTTTCGAAGCCCCAAGGTTTCATCGCTTTGCCTTTTGCATTGGATTCACTATGTAAATATCATATTAAGTTTTAACGCTAAATCTATAGTAATTTTCATCGTAAAAGTTAAAAACAGAGCAGCTGGAAAGAAAAAAAACGAATATGAAATGATCCTGTTTCTATTGAACGTTTTGTTGCCAAATACCATCATATGAACTTTATCTCAAAACAAGGCTCTTTGGAGGCTAGAAATTACTGCCATGATAGGAAAAATAAAAAAGGACCTTAAGCATTCAGGACAGTGTCGTCAAGGCAGACATTGATTAAAATAATGAATTTTTACTTTTAGTTGGAATTTCCTAAATGCCTGCATTAATGTGTTTGCTTTCTCCAATGGTGCCACATGCCACAAAACTACATTAGTATAATGTATGTGAGCAGCATTGAGTTCCATATCGACACTGAAATAATTTTCTGTCAATGTTACCATACACAGACCACATCGAATTTGATTATTTCATGTTGAGTTTTGGCCAAGTAAAGCTTCAAAATTAACAAAATTCTAATTGCTTTGCTATTCTTTGGCTTATTCATTCTGATCATTCGTTTGGTGACATCTTTGTTTCTGTCACTCTCATGGTTTGCTCAAGGTCCCTGATATTGTTGTTATCAAGTTTGTTTATTTGAAAACAATATTAATTTGTATTTGTAGAACCAAGAGGAGGAAATGACAGAATATCAAGAAAAGCAGTGGAATATTTTCATCTGTAATGTAAGCTGTTCCCTTTTCTATTCTAATGGAATGCAGTTGCTCTTTGCCTTTGATATTATATTCACTCCACACAGTTTGGAGTGAATCTGAAAACTGTTCATCTTTATCTTACTTCTTTGAAATCATTAGGTGTCCCACAGTGGTCGCCACCAGCTTCTGGCCACTGGCTGTATTGATATCAGCAATTACATTACAGAGAAGCCTGGAAAATTGGATGTTACTGTCACCCTTAAGCCAGCAATCAAGAAAGTTGTCTCCGGTAAAATTGAATTTGAATTATCATGGGTTATGCAGGAAGATGACCAAGTCATTCAGTGAGTATTCTTTATTAATTTTGCATAGCTAGTTACTGTAATGATCATCCAGCTTATGAGCGGTATTTAAAAGTCAATTACTATTTCATAATGTTATATTTTAGATCAGTGAACTTGATCAATAAATTTTTAAAATGAGATATTATTATTTTTGCTGCATGAACAAAAGAGTTTACTAAAATCTGAAGTTTATTTTGTCAATGGTTTAAATTCACGTAATTATTCTTTGTTTTGTCCAAAGGTAATTGTATTGTGAAATTCCATTAACCCTTTTGGTGTTGAATATGCTTGATATTTTTATTACCTTTACAGTCCCACAGATGAAGAGATATGGGAAGAGATAATGCAGGAGGTCAAGGAGGAACAAGCAAGAAGAAAAGCTGAGGGAAAGACAGCAATGTATAAATCTTTAAAGAAAAGAAGGAGCAGGAAAAGTGGCTGCTCAAGTGGTAAAGGTGTTACTGCTGAGGAAGACAAAAAGAATGATAAAAACAATGAAGTTGGCTGCTCAAGTGGTACAGACATTGCTCCTGGGGAAGACAAAAAGAAGGATAAAAGCAATGAAGTTGGTTGCTCAAGTGGTACAGACATTGCTGCTGGGGAAGACAAAAAGAAAGATAAAAACAATGAAGTTGGCTGCCCAAAAGGTACAAACATTCCCGCTGAGGAAGATATAAAAAGTAATGAACAACAAGGTGGCATCTTTCCAAGTAACAGACCTCAGATGGATCCCTCATCTAGCAGCAATAACAAAGTGAGGTCAGGAAAGTTTAGAAGGCAGGCATCACCTCATCATGCTCCTCATAACCCTGTTCCACCCGAAACACACCCTTCTGTTAGCCAGGGGCTGCCGTCAGAGAGTGAAGAGAAAAAAGGGGTGCAGAGTAAAAGGAAGCTTTGTAAAACTGTCAGGTTTCAAATTGATGGACAGCCTGAGGTATTATATCCTGGTGTAGATGATGAGGAAGCACTGGACTCCTTGTCTGTGTTGAGAGATGAAAATTCATGTAAGTTATGTTTTGTTTTCCAGCCTCCCATGCTAAAGTAACAGGGGCCCAAATTTGTTTATTTTTTCCTGCTGGATCTGATTTGTTTTCAACAAACAGTCTAATTGTAAGACTCCTTGGAACCCTGACTTATAGGCACTGAATAACAATCATAACATTACATTGTTTTATTCTGAATTAGAACTATTTTTGTTGATTGTTGATATTAACTTTTTTGTTCAGTCTCAAGTGGAAGCCAGCTTCACTCAGAGTTGGCCAGTTATGTTGAAGAGGAACTAAAGTTTGTTCAAGATGAATTATTTTCTTCCGAAGAAGTCTGTTCAAAAGTTAAACTGGAAATGCAGAAAGCCATGTCATCAGGTTGGTGATCTATTTAGAACTGAGCCAATCATCATTTGTTTGATAAAGTTAAGTGCCTTAGAATTTTATGTAATACAATTAATATGTTGCATTCACATGTTGAGTCAAGTTTCAGAGCTTGCATTCCTTCATTAAAAAATAATGTAGAGTTCTTTCCCCCACTTATGAGCTATAATTCTTTTGCTCCAGGATCTTATTGGTAATTCTCCTTACTGTCTGCACTGAGTACAATTCTTATGTTGTCAGATTATTATTATTTATTATTATTTAACAATTTGCCTATAAGGCAGGTAAATTTACAATAGGACAAGGTTGTCCCCAACAATGTAAATTACCTTTCCCTATCCCCTGCAAATAGACAAAATTGAAACCCAACCCACTTACAACCCCCCATGCTAAGAAATAACAAAATATGTAATCATTAACGAAAGAAAAGAAAAAGGTGGTTGACTAACATGTACAAGCATTAGGAGCATTGAAACAATGACAATCTACACAAACTTATTTTAAAAAATGGATGTTAATTGTCTTGATTGAAAACTTTGCTGAGTCTTAGATAAAAGAAAGATTTTAGTCTTTTGACGAAAGAAGGTAGTTCCTTTTCAGCTCTTATATTACCTGGTAAGGTGTTCCAAGTGTTACAGATTCTTACAAAAAAGGAATCTCTATAGGGTGAGGTTTTAGCTTTCATATTTTTGAGAAAAAGACCAGAGGCACCACGGCGTGAGTGCTCACTACAAAACTCATAGAGGTCATTTCTTTTCAGATCAATTAAACCTAATTTACCTTTAAAAAAATAGACAATGTCCAGATTTTCCAGCCAATAGTTCAGGGGAAGTAAGTTCAGTTCTAATGGATGTTCCTTGTAAGAGAGGCCAGGATATTTGCATATGAATTGCGTAGCTCTGTGCTGGATGTTGAACATTAGTGTGGGAGATTGAGGAGCTCACAGTTGAAATGTGTAGTAGAGATGTGATCTTACCAGTGATAGATAAAGGGTATTCACAAGGTCTCTTTTGAGGTCTCTTATACAGTTTCATTAAATCAAACCCATCATGGAATTGGCTTTTGCAACAACTGATGATATATGGTCTGTCCTTATTGGGTCATTACTTACAATAACTCCCAGATCCGTAGCAGATCAGACAACATTAAGTTCAGTTCCCAATATAGAGTATGATATTTCTGGGCTTATCTGTTTTCTTGATATCCTTAGATTTAAGCATTTTGGTGGCTGGAAATAAATTTCATTTGTAAGAGACTAGTTGGTTAGACCATCAAGGTCTCCTTGGATGGCAGTAAAATCACTGCGGTTGACATTTTGGATTACTTTGAGTAATTTGGAGTCATCTGCAAACATTGCCAATGTGCAGTGACTTCTAGCATTTGGGAAGTCATTAATATACAGAAAGATCAAGATGGGTCCCAGTATGGATCCTTGAGGGACACCAGACTTTAACAGGTTCCAATTTGAGAAATATCCATTGATGACCACTCGTTGCCTTTAATGGCTGACTGAGGTAGTTTTCAAACCAAGTGAGAAGAGGACCATGTAGTCACCAAACCAACTTAGTTTCTGGATCAGTTTGGTGAGGCAGACAGAGTCAAATGCCTTTGCAAAGTCTTACAGAATCAGATCAGTCTCTTGACCAGCATCCAGATGTTTACCAATTTCATTGTGCACTAAGAGGAGTTGACTTACACAAGATTTACCTTTCAAGAAGCCACGCTGGAGGTCGTATAGTTGGCATTTGATAAAATTAGTCAATGTAGAAGCGAGATCAGAGAATTTGGTATTGGATCAGCTGATAATCTCCTGCCTATATTGTTTTGATATTGTAAGGAGGAATTATGTCTTGGTCACTAACAGGAGAATCCCAAGACAGAATTTCTCCTTACTCTATCTGTACAATCCTGCAGACAAGTGATGAGAATATAGGAAAATATCAATTATGGGATGAATAATAGATCTGATACCAGATTCTTCAAACTACTATAATGAGAATCATTTGGCAGACAGTAAGGAGAATTACTAATGAAATCTTGGGAGTTAAAGAACAGGTAATCCCTTAACTAGAGACACTGCAAGTTGTCACAATTATTTCAGGTGTTATAAGCCATGTTTAACTTACACAGCTTCTCCAATGTATATGTCTACTTTTTGTCTGTAGACCGCAAAGAAAAGTTTGAGAGCTTAAATCAAAGCTGGCTCATATTGGATAGATTCCATTCCAAAGCAATGAAAAGAAAAGAAGACCTTCTTGCCCTGTAAGTAATAAAGACTTATTTTAGAAATGAGATATTAACACGTCCCTTATGACCTAAAATGTGGTGTTACATTGTAATCCATGATCCAAAAACTCTGTACAGGTACTTATATATGTTTACCTACTGTCTTTGATATGGGATAATTGATCTATCTATCATATATTGCTTAATTGGTTCCTCTGAATGCCTTTTCATTATTGTTAATAATAAAAAACGTGGGCAATGGAAGGAAAAATAGCTTCCATTCAAAAGTGATGAAAAGAAAAGAAGACCTTCTTACCCTGTAAGTAATAAAGACTTGTTTTAGAAATGAAATAAACATGTGCATTATGACCTAAAATGTGGTGTTACATTGTAATCCATGATCCAAAAACTCTGCACAGGTACTTAGATATGTTTACCTACTGTCTTTGATGTGGACAGTTAATCTACCTATCATATATTAGTTAATTAGCTCCTCTGAATACCTTTTCATCACTGATGGCAGTGGAGGGAAAAATGTTTGATTTAATCATCAAGCAGTTCCAATATTTGTCTTAATTTTGTCTTTAGGTTTTTTCAGACTTTTGTGGTACTGTTAAACTAAAGGTTGTATTTAGCTTGAGGTAGATTTGCTTGATTTTCTGTTTTCCTTTCACCAATATAGTGACAAAGGAAAAAACATCGGAAATTGTCTTAACTTACTATGTTCAGATTTGAGACGCCTCTCAGAAGTGAAAGGTAACTATTTAGTTGTTTCTCCTCGTTTTTTCTCAGTTTAGTGTTATTTTAGACTGGTTTAGTGAGCTCTGATTCTTAACCCTTTACACCTCAACATCATTCCGTGTGTGTATATATATACTGCAAACTGTTGTCTTTACATTTCCTAAGGTGCTGACAGGTGAATTGATTTCCTTTATCCTTGTGATATTTTAAGGAGACATTACATGCTATTCACTCTTTAGGCATAAGCTAATTTGTAGATGAAGGAAACAGGATTTTTTTTTTGATTTTAGGGTGGTGGAAAACAGATCCAAACATAGCTCAAGAAAAAAGAGTGGCTGAGCTCATTGGTGCAATTTGCCATTCTTTAAATAATGTTGAGAAACAATAATCTTTACTAAGTTGAAATACAAGTTATTAATTGAGTCTAACAGTTCCTATGATGACAATCAATATTGTATCTTAATTAGCTGAAATTCAAGGCATATACAGCTAATTTAATTTTTAGTGTTTTTGTTTACTACAATCTAGCAATAAAACATACTGTCAATAATTCTGTCATATGAAGTGGTGCAGATGTTCTTATGTTGGTTTATTTTTTTTTTTTTTTTGCATTTCAGACTGAAGGAAAATTCATCTACTATTTTTTAATATTGGTTATTTGTTTTTTGGATTCTTGTTAAAAAATTTTGGAAAGAATTGCCCAAAATCCTTTTGCTGCCTTTTTTTCAAACAAATTGTTCTGTAATAAGTTCATTTATAACAGTATCTTAAGTATGATTTTTCTGAAAATGATGTATGATATTGAGTGTTCCACATTCTGAAAGAAAAATTCTTTGATGAGACATTTTCTCTTCTATTGTAAATAATCCTTTGTAAATAGTCCAAAATATGTTTTGTAAACAGGTCATCATGCATTCTCGTTGCAATATTTTAGTGGGATTTCAATTTTAAGAATTAATTTCTTCCAGCCACTGTTGAAATAACAGCACATTCTAAATCCTTTTCCATAATTTGAAATTATGTACTTCAAATAGTTTTGATAACACAAACCTCCTGACTTAATCGTAAACAATATTTTGTAACTAGTTCATAATATGTTTGGTGAAAGGTTTATCATCTGTACAATCTTTTGATACATATGATTTCAAAAACACTTTTTTCCTGCAATATCCATGAAGCCACTGCTAAAGTAGCGCATTCCAAAATTGTATTTTAAAAGATCTACTTCCAATAGAGAGTTTTAACAGTCATTCTAATTGGTTACATGTGCACATGTCATTTTCATTAATCGGTGAATCAATATCAGTGCTGATGTGAGGGAACACATCGTAATAGAGACTGAGACAATCAGTGTGACGTCAATATATATTTAGATCTTAACCTTACAGAAATTATAAATTACGTTATTGGTTCAACTTGATTCAGACCTGTGACATGTCAGTCCTTCTTGATAATTTAAGCTTGAAATTCTTTCTTGGTGCGGTTGAAGTCTTTTTTGTCAATCACACATGAAGTATTTTCTTTGTTGCTCAACATTTTATATGTAAGACTCTTGTACTGACATTGGTATTGAGATCATTATGCAGTGGCTCCAAGCGAAAAAAAAACAAAACAGCTTAAAGTTTATGCTCCTAAATTCCTGTTGTTATTGGATAGTTTCCTGTATTTGTAATACTCTTGTATCAACATTACTACTGAGATCTGAGGCTTCAAAGTATGAAAAAAACCTGTAATTATTAATTGGCTTTTTATCATATTATTTTTTAATGATCTTTTATAAATGTTGGTTTTGAGATAATTATGCAGTGGCTTCATATTATGAAAAGAAAAACCTGTAAGTTAAGAAGTAATAAAATTTGTAAAGTATGTGATGATCATTTTTGTGTTCATGAGGCCATTTCGTTGAAGTGTCGAAATTGAAGTGATCCTTAATTGCGACAGTTTTACCCCACCACCCTCTGTGATTAGGCCAGAAAACTTGCCCCAAATGCAACACTAAGGCTAGTCGCTGCTCACTTTTTCCTCGCGCTTTAGGAAGTTTGCTTAGCTTCACTAATAGCTCTGATTGGCTCCTTGACAGACCCTCGTGATCAAATTGGTTTTTGTCTTACAATATACATATATGTTATTTGCATGCTTGGAGGTCCGTATGGTGAAAAACTGTGACCGAGGTCTTGAAAATGCTGCCCGAGGCCTACGGCCTCGGGCAGCATTTTCAAGACCTCGGTCACAGTTTTTCACCATACGGACCGACCCTTAGCCGGTAAAGAACATATATATATATTTTTAAACTTATCAATAAAGGGCAAAATTACCGAGCGCTGATTGGTTGAGAGAGAGGGCATTTTTTTCTTAATCGAGGGCATTTTTAGTAATCAAGAGAGGGCATGATTACCTGTTAATAATTGGCTAATCCGTTGCATTGCTAATCCGTTGCTTCCCAGATAAAAATAGACTGCGCGCGTGATTTTCCTTCGTATAAATTTTGCCCTTTATTGATAAACAAGTAATCCCATGAGACCTCGTACTATTAAGGATTAATTGCACTTGAGTTTTCAAAATCTTCCAAATTGCCCTCGTCGCGAAGCGACGAGGGCAAAAAATTCATTTCAACAGTGGGAAATGTTGCCCCTTATTGCCGATCCTCTCAAGGAGCTCGAAGCCGTTACATGGCTTGAGTTAGTAAATCACAACTTCCTCGCTAATTTCATATTACACTCAGTTGTCCTCTTTCTCAACGCTTTACGAAGATTTGTCGATTAAATAATTGGCATTTAGTTCATCAAAATATCACGCACGTCACAAAATCTTAAGTATCATCTAACTCTTCTGTTGGTATACACTTTTCCAACTGAGTTACGGGTCCTCTTTAGGAGCTCGAACCATCTTCCTTCATTTTACTGGATTTTTGTTGTCATAAAGAGACTTTGGACCGAGCTTGCCTGCTCCATTTTTACGGTGCGAAGGGTTTTTGTCTAGTTTTGTGTTCATTTGTTTTTGTGTGTGTGTGGGGAGGTGTTTGTTTGTTTGCTTTTTCAAATAAAACGAGCAAGTTCTTTAAGAAACTGTGGTACTGGGGTGGGGTGGAGGGGGGGGTTTAACAAGAAAGTTTGGTTTTATCAACTGAGTTGATAATGTAACTACTTGGTCACCGTTTCTAAGACTATTTTCTAAAGCTGACGTCTCGAGGTGAAGCCGTTCGTCAGTCTTCATGGTCGTCCAAGGATTTTTTTCCACACCAGTTATGTCAGCAAGAAAAATCTTTTGACGGGGTATTTAAGCAAAATTGGCAAAGGCTTCCCATGCGAGCGAATCACCATTTCGCCAAGGGGCGAATGCTCAGCTCATCTACTATGTTTGAATATTGGTCATTTGTGTTTTGGACTATTGTGAAAAATTATGGCAAGAATTGCCCGAAAATATGCTGCTGCCCTTTTCAAACAAATTGTTCTTTAATAAGTTCATTTATAACAGTATTTTAAGTATGATTTTTCTCAAAATGATATATGATATTGAGTGCTTTATATTCAGAAAGAAAACGTCTTGTAATTAAACATTTCCTCTCTCTATTGTAAATAATCCTTTGTAAATAGTCCACAATATGTTTTTTAAACAGGTCATCATGCATTCTTGTTGAATCTTTTAATGGGATTTCAATTTTTAAGCATTAATTTCTTCCTGCAGCTTTTATGAAGCCACTGTTATAATAACAGTACTTTCCAAATCATTTTCCTTAATTTAATAACTTTGAAATAATGTACTCTAAGTAGGTTTGACAAGACATATATATCTCTTGTCTTATTAATTGTAAACAATATTTTGTACCTAGTTCATGATATGTTTTGTGAACAGTTTATCATCTGTACAATATTTTGATACATACGATTTCAAAAACACTTTTTCCTGCTATATTCATGAAGGCACTGGTAAAGTAACACATTCCAAATTCTTTTTCTTATTTTCAAAAGGTCTATCTCAAATGGCAAGTGTCAACAACCATTCTAAGTGGTTATAATATGTGCACATGTGTCATTTTGATTTATAGGTAAATCAATATCAGTGCTGATGTGGGAGAACACATAGTAATGAAGACTAAGAGACAATCACTGTGACTTCAGTATATATCTAGAACTTAACATCACAGAAATAATAACGTAACTGATTCAACTTGACCTTTCAAATTTGTGACATTTCAGTTCTTCTGAATAAGTTAAGCCTTCATCTATCACCCTTAGTGTCAGCACCAACTCTCGCCTCCCTCTTTTTCTCATGGTCACCAACCACGTCTGACAATGCAGCACGTGGAACAGCATTGGCCTCTGTGGTGGTCTCCTTGGAGCAGGCAGCATTACTGGTAACATTGCCATTGCGGCTTTCCTTCCGGAAGCTTTTTAAGGATCCTGGACGCGACAATTTTTTGCTTTCTTCCTTATCTGTGAGACAGTGGGATAATTATGGGGGTATAGTGAGCTCATGTAATTTAAGTAAGTACCCTAAAGACTTTAAGAGTAAGAACGTGGAAATTAACTTAGTTTTTATGAATTTGCCTAGTCTCTAAGCCTTAAAAGGTGATTAAATTTTCTTGTTCATTTTTTCGAAAAATAGCGTTTCGAAAATTTGTGTTGTTTTCGTTATCTTTACTCCAGACAATTTCATTTTCCGAAACTCACCAACCCAAAGCAAGGGCTGTCCTAAGTCTTCGATTTCCAAAAAACACTTCATCGGCTTCTTAAAACTGAGATTTAGCGCGCCTCAATTAGACAAAAGAATCACTGGTTAAGTTAAAAATTTTATTGGGTTTTTTCGTTTTCGTCCCGGACTTGAAAAAAAACTGTTCAATATTTCCTTGCTTGTGTTGCATCCTGATAACTGTAATCTTTCTCTACCTTTAAAGTGCAGAGAGCAAAAACTTTCTCCTAAATCTATTACACCCATGCTTATCGGTAAACCTTTCCGATGACCTTTTTTCTCCTTTTTCTCCACTTACCATTTGTCTTTGGAACATTCCACAGTCGGAGAAGGAACCGAAGATCTCAAGTGTAATTCTTGATGGTTTTTACTTCGACCTCTTTTTCGCATTTTCTTCATAAAACTGATCGTTGCTTCCTTGTGGTTAAAACGATCATTGGCGTTTCAGAAGAATGAAAATCTCCTGTTTATACATCGTGATGTCATGTAACCATGACGATAGCATATCATTCTCATTTTCGAGTGTGCTGCGTCTCTGCAAATAGCTCTTTCGATATTTCACCGAAAGAAATTTATTACATTACTTGAAATAAATGATAGGTCGACAAGGTACTATAGATAGCTTCTACCGTAGAGAAAAAACTGTGGTTGTTTTAAACTGATGTGCGCGCGCAAACCCCGTTGAGTTATGAGCGATGAAGATATGTACAGCAAAATACTAGATACTGAAAGAAAATCGCCTCAAAACCCTGAGACGTTTCAAAAATTAAAAAAAATGTTTTTAGTTTACTAGTTGGGTACATTGGAATTAATATAGATCAAAAGGTCTTGCGGTCTGCTTGATTTTCTTCTCAAAACCAGAATTGCACTCGACAGCGAAGTGAATCTTGTTCGTAAGACACGAAGACAACAAAAAGATGCGGTTTTTTCTACTTACTCTCCTTCAGTTGAAAAAATTTCCCTCTAAAATCTTTTCGTCTTTTTAATTTCTCTTTCATTCTTTGAAACAAGGGAACTGTAAAGTCATAACTGCCAAATTATCCAAAAACCAGGGACAGAAGAGTGGGTTCTTGGTGCTCCGTAAATGTATTTCAAATTACAATTTTTCCCCTCTTCCCTCGATCCCCGTGGTGAGACTTTTGTATTCGTGTTTAGCGCGCGTGATCCAATCAGTCAGCCAATCATGTTTAGAGAGCTTGAACTTGACATTGAGGTTGACGTGGAAACTTTCACGGTAATCGAGTATAGTTTATTGAGTTTTTGACTATTGAAACTTTTTCGCTTTTGCTTTTGTTTTTGATTCAAGACTTATCGAAGACTTTATTTAGAACCATGTAAATGTTCCTAATTTGATAAGTTTAGTACGTCTTTCTTTAAATTGTTTGGAGTCTAGCCTCTTCATCGGCAAAGGAAGATCTCGATGGGGTTAACCAGATATCTGCTGAATTATCGAAAAATAACCGTTTCTCGTCTTCTTTTGGAGTGACCGATGGAAACTTCACAGAGTAAGACAGCATCACGCTATTGTGATGATGTACATGTTTATTGATAAATCATCGGTGTCTAGACAATTTCCTGTAAATCACCGACTTGAACAAAAAAAAAATTAGAATTTAGCCAAACACACAAGTGACATAATGTGAACGAAACGCTCAAACGCACGAATTTTCAACCGGTCGAAAATTTGTCCGGTATCGTATGAACGTTGCCTCAGAGTATTATAAGATCATATGGAGACAACTTGGAAATGTTGAGAATCCTCCCAAATCTCGTTAAATAACCCTTGTCCTGTTAAAAAAAAAAGATCGTAACGTTTTGAGCAGCACCGCCATTTTTATTGTTAAGTTGATGGAGTCTGCTGATAGTGCTGCATGGAGATAGTCACGTGACTTGTTATCCCCTCACAAGATATTGCTGCGCTTTTCTATCCTTTCCCCTCGGTATCAGCGAACGTTTTTCATTCAATTAATTTGTTGTTTTTTCCTCTTCCACATTATCATGTTCCCAAACAACAGCGTAGGTGTAGCTCAATCTTTCTGCATATAAACCTCGCACAACCCTAAATTTTCCTTTATCCCCTCGAAATATAATTTCACAAAATTTTCACCTGGTCATATAAAGTGGGAAATTATAAGTAAAGCAAATTAATTGGCTTCATTGACTACATGTTTATTTCTTCAGTACTTCTATACATGTTTATTTCGAATGTCTGGGTCAATAAGACTTGGTAGACCAGATTTTGCCATTAAAATTTTCTTTAAATTCAATCACGATTGCCTTTTTGTCCAAACCTTTCTGAGGTTGGTTGGGATGTAAAATCTATGGCTGTGAAAATCGTCAATACTGCGTGAAAAAAATATTGACGCGTCTCTTTCCAAAGCATATGACATCAATTTTAAGTTTAGTCGACCTACGTTTATTTTGAACATTAGTATTTATCACCTGCGTAAACAAATTCATTCTTGATTCTTCGCAATTTCTTGATTTGCGTCTGGCTTAATGAAATGATATTGAAAGTTTTCTTGGAGGGAGTTGAAGGAGGCCGATTTAATGTCTCTGAGTCTTGTAGTCCTTCAAGGTTTTTCACCCATTTAATCAATGGCTCAAAACTCAACGGCCACGCTTATGGGTTTATCGAATGGGAGGTGTCTATATAGCCGGTCTTTTTATTTATTGCTCATGTTAACTGATACGAGAAGAGTGGTGTAATATTAACTCTTTAACTCCCAAGATCTCATTAGTAATTCTCCTTACTGTCCGCCATACAATTCTTATGTTGTCAATTTGGAGAATTTGGTACTGGATCAATTAATAATCTCCTTATTGATATTTTACGTTACTCTCAACACTGCTATATTTGATAGAGAAATTCTCTCTTAGTCAATAATGCATGGGAGGTAAAGGATTAAGAGTCCTTCACTAGTATGATCGGAGGAGCTGTAAAGTAGTTATAGCACTACACTAGTCTGTTCAATGTTATCTAAGTCTACTGAATGTCGGTTGAGGCGTTAAGAGGGAATTTATGTGGAGATGGGTTTTCACTCTTGACGGTTATAAACTTCTGATGGAAGTTTCTTCAATTTTCTGGGCCATTTGTAAATTGACGAGTGAGTTACTTTCTCAGAATGACGGTTTATCACGAGAAATAACTTTGCAAATTTGGCGGAGTTAGGGAAAATGTAAGTAGAACATCTTCTTCAAGCTTGACGCAGCGCTAAACTCACCACAGGGAATTAGAGCCAGGAGACAGCTGCTAACATTCCAGTGTTTTTTAAGAAGTATGCTTTGCTGTTGTCGTTACTTTTCGTTATGCCGAGATTTTTTCCTCTCTCACTGTAGCACATTCCCGTCAATAAATTTCAATTCTATTGCTCTGTAACTTAATAAACAGCATTTAATGTCACTTCAATCAAATTTAGCAAAAAAAATCATTAAATGGGTCAATGACCCAATAAAAGTGACTGATTACATTATTTGACTACAACTTCCTTGTACTTATTGAAATTCTCCTCTAAATGTTTCATCAAATACACAATTTTAGAAACTGACCAATTAAAACAACAATAAAAAAAGGAAAACTCCTCTTCAACTTCTCGCTTTGCAATTGGAAAATTAGTTTTAGCAGCATACTCAAAATATATTGTCATCCTTATGTATAAAAACTTTATCGCTTTCAAACGCACCCGGCAAAGATCTGTCGAAGTATTGGTAAAAATAATGTTAAATACTGGCTATAAACGCTAAAATCTGTTAATTTAATTCCGAAAAATTCAATAATCGTGATACAGAAACTAATCATAACTTGGTAAATTTCCTCCAAATGTTAATCACAATTTCCATTTAACTGAAAGTGAGATAATCGAACGATCACTCAAGTGATTATTCTCCAATTTCTATGAAAACGCTTACGCATGCACAAGGTTTTGACAGCTGTATATCAGCCATAAGACAAAAACCGATTAAGAGAAAAAATTATTAAAAATATTTTAGGGAAAACGGCGTTTTCCAGGTGCTCTTTGGCTTAAACGTAAAATTAATATAACCGGCCCAAAAACTTGTTTATAGGTAACAAACTCACTCATGCTAGATGAAAAAATTTTTTTACATAGCCAGTCATAGTAATTTCACGAAACCGCTTTTGAAAAAATTACTTTTAAGCTGGTTCGAATCAGATATTAAAGATAAAAAACACTGCAGAGTCCTTTTTCTTTGACGTGCCCAAAATCCCTATAGCTTATAATAACATTTAAGATAATAAGTAAAATATCGACTTGTGAAAGAATAGAAATCCGTATGGACTCTTAAAGGCTCTTTCTGTTCTGCTTGCTTTGCATAGAAGACTCTTACAGAGATTTTATTGGCAGTCCTGTGGTTTCTGTTCCAAATGTCAACGTTTGTAGGCAAAGGTTTATTTCCTTGGGTTTCGTCGTCTCTATGATACAGCTCCAATGCTCGGTCCTTGAACTGAAAAATAAAAGAACCCCAATTAGGGAGAATCTTTGAGTTTACATAAAATTTTTCATTCGGCTATACGACAAGAAACGATACACTTCACAACAATTATTATCAATCTTATTTTCTATGAAAAACGTTTTCATCGTTAAGTCTGTAAAGTGTCGACTAAATTGTAAAATATCTCAGTTTTCTCGGGAAGAAAAAAAGCAATTCTTACCCACTAGACAACCAGGTAACAAAAAAGCACCCGTGCTAAAACATATAACCATACAATTTTGATTAAAAACTACGTTGAATTGAATAAATGTTATGAAAAGAATAATTACATGGATCAGCAACTAGATGTCCTTGATATCAAGTTTGACGTCATCACCAATGAGTACAAATGGTGCCCAGTACTTCACCTCCTTGAACGTTCCAGATTCTCTCATACATCTCATGGCCTGATTGAGAACTTCACTTGCCTTCTTACCTTTAGCAAGTGCATCGTAAAAGAAACTCATGAACTCCAGGGTTCCTTCGTCATCTAACGCCCACAAGGCTACCACAACAGATCTAGCGCCCGCACCCAGGAATGCTCGGGCGATGCCGACCACACCCTCGGCCATGACCTCCCCACGAGCACTGTGACAACAGCTTAGAACAACCAGTTGCGCCCGCAGCCCAGCTTCCATGACATCTTTCATCGTCAGTAGATAGTCCTTTTCTTCAGGCTGAGTGGTTTCTCTTGTAGTGTTTGGTGCCAAGATAACTTCCCCAGTTTCCATTTTACCATGCGCTGCAATATGTACCAAAGCCACTGATGACAGTCGTTTTAACACTTCTCCTTTTGTTGCCATCTCTCCAGTGAGGGGGGAAATACTGAGAATTCGCCCAATCATTTCTGCTTCTTCCCTTGCTCCTGGAAGTTGCACCAAACGTCTTCCCTGATAAATGATCTCTTTGAAACATGGGTCGCCAACAAGCAATGCACCACTCTTCATGTGGAACTCAGCTGGGGAATCATTAATTAGTCGTAATGTCGTCAGGGAAGGAAGCACACGAATTCTGAATGAATCACTCAGATAAGTTGAATTTGAGTCCTCCAATGCCGCGTAAGGCACAAGACAAAATGGACCCTCAGGAATAAATGTAAGCTCGTTGCCTTTGATCAGATCAGCAATAGGAGTAACGATGATGTCATAAAGCTTCTGTAGAGCACTTAATTGTGAGTTCTTTACATCAACTTGAATCATATCGTTCGCCACTTCCTCCGGTTTCGGCGAGTATTGAGGAGGATTTTCGTATGTAACAGCATCTCTTGCACTGACCTCTTTCAAGGCAGTTTTGTTCAGTTGCTTGATGAAAAATTCCAATTCCTCCTGATACTTATAATTGTTCACATGTACCTTTCTCGACTGGATATTATCGTCGCTAAGGACAACCCAGAAGTGAACGTAAGGTCCACTGATAGCTATAAAAATTGTACTTGATGGAACAAAACTAAGGAGAGCGAACGAAAAATCTCTGGGCTGATATTTTGAGGTTAGTAGATCTCTCAGAGCTTGAGCGCGTCCTTTCTCTGCGGCGAGAAGAGCATCAACAACTTCACCTTGGATTAGATTTATACGCCACAAGCCTCTGTATGCAATCTTATGCTGATCACGATAAGAAATCTTCCACTGATCGCTGAAATGCAGACTCACCCTGATACTATCAAACGCCTCTACACTAGAGTGAAAGCAGTCAAAGGCCCTCCTTAGTTTACCTTGACGCTCAAAATATTCTCCAAGACGAGAGAGTGATAATGCCTCTCTGGCCTTGTCTCCCACTTCTTTAGCAATTTCTAGACCACGTTGAAGGTACTCGATTGCTGCTTTGAACTGTCCTAGACTATAATAAGCGCAGCCGAGATTGCCATAACTTCCTCCCTCTCTGGCCTTGGCTCCCACTTCTTTAGCAATTTCCAGACCACGTTGATGGTACTCGATTGCTGTTATGTACTGTCTTAGACTATAATAAGCGCAGCCTAGATTGCCATAACTTCTTCCCTCTCCGGACTTGTCTCCCACTTCTTTAGCAATTTCTAGACCACGTTGATGGTACTCGATTGCTGTTTTGAACTGTCTTAGACTACAATAAGCGCAGCCGAGATTGCCATAACTTGTTCCCTCTCTGGCCTTGTCTCCCACTTCTTTAGCAATTTCTAGACTACGTTGATGGTACTCGATTGCTGTTTTGTACTGTCCTAGACTCCAATAAGCGCAGCCGAGATTGCCATAACTTATTCCCTCTCCGGCCTTGTCTCCCACTTCTTTAGCAATTTCTAGACCACGTTGATGGTACTCGATTGCTATTTTGAACTGTCCTAGACTATGATAAGCGCCGCCGAGATTGCCATAACTTGTTCCCTCTCTGGCCTTGTCTCCCACTTCTTTAGCAATTTCTAGACCACGTTGATGGTACTCGATTGCTGTTTTGAACTGTCCTAGACTATCATAAGCGCCGCCGAGATTGCCATAACTTGTTCCCTCTCTGGCCTTGTCTCCCACTTCTTTAACAATTTCTAGACAACGTTGATGGTACTCGATTGCTGTTTTGAACTGTCCTAGACGACAATAAGCGCAGCCGAGATTGCCATAACTTATTCCCTCTCCGGCCTTGTCTCCCACTTCTTTAGCAATTTCTAGACGACGTTGATGATACTTGATTGCTGTTTTGAACTGTCCTAGACCACTATAAGCGTGGCCGAGATTGCCATAACTTGTTCCCTCTCCGGCCTTGTCTCCCACTTCTTTAGCAATTTCTAGATCACGTTGATGGTACTCGATTGCTGTTTTGAACTGTCCTAGACTATCATAAGCGCAGCCGAGATTGCCATAACTTGTTCCCTCTCCGGCCTTGTCTCCCACTTCTTTAGCAATTTCTAGACGACGTTGAAGATACTTGATTGCTGTTTTGAACTGTCCTAGACTATAATAAGCGCAGCCGAGATTGCCATAACTTGTTCCCTCTCCGGCCTTGTCTCCTACTTCTTTAGCAATTTCTAGACGACGTTGATGATACTTGATTGCCGTTTTGAACTGTCCTATATCATAATAAGCTTTTCCAAGATGGCTACAACGGATTTCTTCTTCGGCTTTTCCTCTCTTTACTTGAACCAGAAGTTTTTTTCTCTTGTCAATCTTGAAACGGGTCAAGAATAAATGGCTGATGACTTGACGTGAGAAGGTTTCAATAATAATGAGAATATTATACAACCGGTTGGGAAATTTTTTGTATATGACTGGCCAGAAGCAGTATTATTTTAGTCAAATTTGAAACACTTATATGTTAAAGTAGCATTTTAATGGTAAATGAAATTATGTTGTTTTTAATTTTGAAACAATGGCTGAAATAATTTCCGATTGTGAGGCGAAAGAACTTCAAGAGCGCAAGGAAAACGCAGCAAATATAAACATCAAGAAAAGCACGATGTGGCCTACAGTCTGGAAAAAGTGGGCTGAGGCGAAAGGATTCAGTCCAAATATTTTGAGCCACGAGGTCAAGAAATTTGATATGAATCTGGAGAGGTTATTAATTGAGAAAGAAGGACAATCTCGTGCAATGAGCCACACAGTTTGCGGGTATTGGTAACATCCCTGGTAGGTCATTTAATTTTGAAAAATCACTCCGGGCGTTTTTCCTCAAATACCCCTAATAACCATGTTATTCCCCATAAAAACCTTGGAATTGGACATACGTGTCTAGCAGGGGTTTATCTGGATGATTTGCTATCTTAACAATACTCTTATTAGAGTGAGTATTACGAGCTTTCTAACCGCAATTATCTGTTTAGTTTCGGGCGTCCTACAGTTTTCTTCTAGTGACGCGGATGAGGAGCATTCTGTTTAATCCCTGCGAATTCCATATTATGGTTCCTTCTGTTCAGTAAAGTTTTGTGGGATAATTGAAATGATCTTTGAAAATATTTTAGTTTCTAGTAGGTGTCAGTGAACACTGCTTGCATTGCCTTACGCATCACATTTGAAACACTCGCCAAAGGATACGGCCAATCCCATCTGCAACCAGCTCCTTATCTCTTCAAACAAAGATAGCTCGACGCAAGAACTGGCTCCTGAGAAGGTAATAATAAGCGTCGCAAGGTAAATAATTTACTACCGTCAAAATCTAAATGTATCCAGAATATCGACTCACACCCCCATTCACACTAGCAAAACATGTTTAGTTAAACATGAGAACTGGAAAGCTGAATTTTCCATCTAAATAATCGCTAACTTGTATTTCAAATGTGGTACATTTTAAGTCGATAGACATGGGTCCGTGGAGCTTCTATGAAGAACAAAAATCAGACCGTGTTTGACAAAACAGCTTTAAATCATGTTTGAGCTTTCGATAGGTTTTGACTTGGTTTGGAAAATAGTTTTTACCTACGTGGCAGATATTGATGCGTTAGATATCACTGACACCCGAAGTACAGTTAGCTGCCTTAATCTATACAGTTCCCTCGGAAGAAATCTCAAAAAAGAGGTTAGATGACTCATAGCTGAAACACGCACCTTTCTTTATCGCTTTGACCAAAGTGGGTTCCAATTGAACGGCAACTGTTGCATCATTAAGACATTCTTCGTAGTTTTCTGTGGAATTCAATAATTACGTGTAAGTCGTCATCGCACGTCGATTTGCGTGCTAATAATACACATGCAAAAATTTCAGCGTGCTTATTGGCTGAGAACACGTCAATTAATCCCAAACAGAGTAGAAAGTTGAAGTTAAGTGCAGGAAGCTGAAATTAAATTAATTGACAGGTAAGCCGCGAAAGCAAATCAAAACATAATGAAGAAAGTAAGAACGTTTTAACTCAAGGTTTGAGGGAGAATGCTAAAACTAAAAACGCACAACAAAGGAACAACTACTGGCTACCAGTCTCGCTTCCAAGAACGGATATGAAAGTATAAACTGGAGGCCCTTAATAAAATTATCGATGAGTTTTACGCAACATTTTGCACGAAAGATAGGGGAGATTTCGAGAGTGATAACTTTCGTGTGGTGGTTACTGCTGTCGATCGATACATAACAGAGATGAGGTACAAACACTCAATTATTCCCTAGAGATGTTTAAAAGTTTGAAGGAAATTGTTGAGGAAAGAGCCTTACTACTTTGGCAACAATTGGCGAGCCATGACACGAAATAAAGACACTAAAAAGGGAAACGGAGTCGTATTTTTGCTTGTATATTTTTTCTAGTAATCACATTACATTTCGCGTGCAATTTAGAATAAATTGGCACTCGTAAATTTTTAACGACGACAAATTGCACTCGCTCTAGTGCTCGAGCAATTTGGACAGGCTTTGAAAACTTTACTTGTGATAATTCTCAAATTGCACTCGAAATCATTATGGGTTGTGTGTGTTAAGTTATATGCAGAAAATAGAGCTACGCTATTGGTGGGAATATAGTCACGAGACTATTCCTATAAATTTACGTTATCTACTCAGTTGATAATACTAAATTACCCAGCGCCACACACGGATTTTGCTACTTGCCCCTTGGCTATGGATATTTCAAAATTGGAAACTGCATGAGTAGGGTCACGAGCAACTAATACTGGAAGTTCATGTTGAGCAATTCTACGCACATCAAATATTTCGTTTTAAGGATAAATATCAAAGGAAGCATCTCTACGTTTATTTTGTATCACTTTTGTACCACACAGAATTTAGCTTCTTAGGCTGAGAAAGCCGACTCATATCCGCATTATCTGACTACGATATTCCAGACTTTTTGGCTAAAATTTCTGCCAGGAAACGAGATGCTTAGTAATAAGAACAAAAACATTCATTGTTGTTCTTTGCAACCTTGAACATCAGAATAGAGATGAACAGATGATTTGGATTTGGAAATTTCGTTTTTTATAGCTTTTGTTTGTCTTAAAGTGTATGGCCCTTTAATGCGTCGATCCGTTCGAAGTTGCAACATCAACGACTCAGTTCGTAACTGAGGAAATCTTCGAGCCGTTATCTCTTTTATGGAGTTAAAAGAATCCTTTGATTCTCAGAATGCTGTTATTTAGAGCGAGTTCTAAAATTAGAAAATTTTGACTAGTTCTGCGATTTGACATTTGACAATGAGATCTTCCTTTTGGCCCTCGCCTTATGCCAAAATTTTACCATTCAAATCTCCGATATCATTGTTAATGTCACACGTGCCAATGATTCCAAGCTTATTCTCAACGAAAATGTCTCCTCTGGAGACAATTTGCACAAAAGCGAGTAACAACGATTGGCGAGGTTGGACGTAATGCTGTGTAAGAGGGCTATAATCTTGGATTATTAAAAAATACGATAAGAACTTCTCAAAAATGCGCTGAAAGATTACTTAAGAATTGTTTTTTTTTTAAGGAGCATTTCCGCGTGTTTTTTATACATGAAATGTTCATTTTGCCGATTTCATTTGGGTAATGAAGTGAGGAAAGATGCACAAAGCGCAGGAAAGACAACAGGAGTGGGTAATATCCTGTTTGAAATGGATACAGACTATGTATTTCATTATTTCGGCTATGTAAAGATTTTAGAAGTTTCAAAAACAATTCTTACCCAAATGGAAATAAGCTGCTGCCCTGTTGCTGTAAAGCTTGGCGTTCAGCCGTATATCTTTGCAGTTCACTTGAAGTCCTTCCGTGTAGAAGTTTATCGCCTCCTTAGTTTCTCCTTGTTTATATTTCTTGTTACCTTCCTCGAGACATTCTTTTGCTATGCCTGAAAACACATCGGCTGGGTGTTAATAATTTAGTGATGAATAAAGCGACCCTACACGGATAATGCAAACTTTTGCTTAACAAAGTAGCTTGTAGGTCATAAAGAAACTTAAAATTCTGCCAAAATTCGTGCATTTAATTTACTTAGTAAAATGTACTTAGTAAATGGGAGTCTTAACTGTAGCGGATCTAATGAGTTTAATTCAGTCGATTGACATTTAGGTAGCGAATTCTTCACAGGAACCTCTTCTACACTATTAACTGAGGATTAGCTCGATTAGAAGATAAGTAAAGTCTGATAAAAACGTCGTCCTTCCACTTTGTAGTTCTCTTCACGGCCGTTCTTTGGGATGTTACGCTACGTCCCCCCCCCCCCCCCCCCTGCGACGTCCTAAACATGGATGCGAAGGTAAACAGCGGTCAACCTTCAGGCATGCGTAAGGGGATCAATTCTGACCGGCTGCGCGCCAGTTTCCTGCGAAAAAATGAGAAACACGATCGCCGTCGTGCAAAATAAGAAAAAAGAAAATTGAAACATTCATCTGAAATCTGGGGTAGGAAACAAAAGTAGGGAAAGGGGAAACTTAAGAATTTTTGTTTCTTGTTGATTTACCTCTCTATTTTGAGGTCTACCAATATGGTTATACAGTTTTGAAACACCATACGTGACTCACTGTATTTTAAAGTTGCTTTTAACCTCTGTGAGACAACTTGGTTCTGATAGCCTGTATGCACCTCGCTTAATCTTTTCAATATTAGTACATGTACAGACGTTTGACCGCTGTGCTTTGCGTTTTAGGTTATGGATTGTAAGCTTCTAATAACTTTCTATTCCCAAGAGTTGATCAATAATTTGAGATAAATCAGGACATGTGAAATTATTCATCTATGACTGGAGACTTTAAAAATGATGCCTAGGGGCGTATTTCAAAGAATCTAATCCCTCACCTCTTAAAAGGTCATCATATACACCAAGTTTTGTCTCACTTGAAGTAACTTGACTTTCGTTTGACGCTGAAATTACCAAAAACATATATTTTTATTTAATAACACATATGTGCAATTCCAACCGGTGCTTTACTTCGCTTTTTCCCTTTTCGTTCGCTGGAAAACCAGCGTTCCATTTGTTTCCTAAAACCTTCAATTGTAAACGGTCCAAAAAAATCTGCACCGAACAATACATGTAATCACTTACTAGATTACCATAGAGCCGTCCTACTGAATTGTTTTCTCTCACCTGTGACTGGAAGCTCATTGTTTAAGTCCAGATCCTCTCCTTTTGTTGGGAGATTACCTTCCGCCATAGCTGGAAAATAAAATGAAATTGATTGTACTGTGTTAAAGAACATCGTCACAAAACAAAAAATGTGGCTCAAATGAAGGTTATTTAAAGAGAGCACAATAGACCACCTGTCTCTGATACTAAGATATGGCAAAAGAATGAGAATTTCAAGGTTTTCGTAGTCACACTACTGTAATCTCGTGACCGCACGATTCAAATTCCACTTTTTATTTCATGTTTGTTTATACGTTTGTTTGGTTGGTTTCGATACATCGTTCAAGGCTCTCCGTTTCTAAACACGATCAACCTAATTGTACGCAGACAAGCATTGCACATTCTTCACTTTAGGAGAATTCATGAAAGTTGTATGCTTCGATTAATTTGAAGCTTCAACATCTCCTTCCTGGGCAATCTCCCGGGCGTTTGAACTTTTGAAGATTCGCTCCTTCAAATTCCCACCCCGGGCCAAAATTGCGTTCAAATGCCGTATCCAAGCGCCGGATTTGGTAGTCAAATGCTCCTTCTAAAGAACAAATGATTGACAAGAGAAAAAAGGGCATGGTGCCAGGCCTCATCTTAAGACCGTCACATATCATGCTGATGCAGTTGCCTCCCATACTGAGTGCGTTGTGGTGGTGTGAGCGCAAATCAAATTTGTATCTCCTCTATGACAAAAACTGAAACTTGAGAGTACTTCGCTGGAGATACTTGACATTTTTGGTTCAAATTTCCCACCTCACCCAGCCAAGTTTCTAATTCTGCACTCCCTAATTCCCTACTCCCTGGGTATGGACCACTGTCAAATACCCGAAGGTTTGGGGGGGGGGGGGGGAGGAGGGGGGATGTTGACGCTTCGAGTTGTACGGTGCATTTTACAAACGCTGAACACAGTTAAGGGTTTACACAACTATCACAAGTTCTACCAACACCCTCCGGCATATTATACAAAGAGACGAGTCTACAGCGGCCATCTAAACCTACCTATCCGTCAATTGGAGCGAGAGAAGGATTTGAATTATTTTATGTAATGCCTCGAAAAATTTGCAAAGCTCTGGTTAGTTTAAGCTGTGAGTGTGTTAAACCAAAGTCAAGAGTTCGAGCGAATTAAATATTCCACAAATTTTCGTTTAGAGGCGCTCAGTAATTATGAATGACCTAAAGCCACGAGTCCTTTAAAATATCGTTGGGGAAAGTCTTGTTTTTCCAGTTCGATTTTATTTTGATCCAAAACTCTCTCAGTAAGATGTTATTTGGAGGTACTGGATTAATGACACGAGTTAATCTTTTCATCGAGAAAACAGTTAGCTGCGATAAATCAAAAACGAGTTGAGAACCAACGCTGCATACAGACTCTTGCATATCTTGAGTTGTAAGCCACTGAGAGAGTCTACTGCCAAACCATAAAAGCAGAAACCAAAATGAAACTGCGAAAATCTTTTGATATCGCCAAACTGGGGAGAACTTTAAAACTATCTTTAAACGCATTGCTGAGAAAAAGAATTTGTCGCTGTATCATTTCTCGTGTTAGGTGGTTGTGCTCATCTCATCCTTCAGAACAGCATTCTGTGCCATTGTTAGCATTCACTGATCCTACATTTTTATCCTCTACGGACGATGTAAATAGTTAAACACATGTGCCGGCTAATTTTATCCGTTATTGGGCAAAAAAAAGCATTTCTGAAAAAACAAGCTAGAATTATATTACTAATACGCAGTTATTATTGTTCAAGGCAATGATTTAGTTCCTGTCAAGGATTTGATCATTGGCGTGGAAAATTTAAAAGACTCGCAAAAAAGAAATAAGTTGCTCGTAGCCGGTCCAATACTTTGTAATTTTGTAACCAGACGTTTTTTTTGTCACAAAAAAGGGTTTTGCAGCAGTTTTAGCTTCAACGGAGCCTAAATTTTGTCTCCTTGTTAGTCAAAATATAGACAACCATAAAGAGTACATATGTTATAACCGCTTGGTTTTTATAATTTTTCTATGCAATAAATCCTATTTTGACGAAGCTTTGTCTCCCTCTTTAACAATGCGGAGAAGGAACTCGGCCGATATACAGCCTTCTTACGTTCGGGCTTGGAGGGTATTGCAACTATAGTGGTATACGTGTAATGAATTTCAATATAGATATTGTTTAGTACCTGTTAAACTGCCATCCTCTGAATCCGTTTATCCTCCAAAATGTAACATTTTTATTTCTGCATGCCTAAAAATATCAAGAATAATATATTTTGCTTTATTATAATTTCGATGAAAATATGAAAGATTTCATATTCACGAGTAAATACCAAATTCCTTCTATTGTCTAGTTTAGAGATTAAAATTGCTCTTCTACTTCACACAAGTTCGTTTAATTGCTTGTTTCTTCGTTTTGGTCTTATTTTATACTATATATATATATATATATATATATATATATATATATATATATATCTACACATTTTGATACTTCTGTATTCTGATCAGTCCATCCTGCGATTTAGTCATTTATCTTTCAGTGGAGAACACTCGCTATTCGCAGTTCAAAATCCTCTTTTTTCGTCTTAGCAGTACAGACTCTATTAAAGGCAAATGAAATTGAATCGAAAAAGGATGGAGACAACCCACGAGTCATATTATTTTTGTACCAAGAGGACATATTCTTTTGATTGCACAGATTCATTTTATAAGGATAATTTCACCCATAAAACCACAACAATATTACAAGTGCTTCCCTTGTTTTTCTAATGAATTTTCTCGCAAAGATCCCTACTCATTAATCCAATTCTCACCTTCAACTCTGACTTGTGAATATGTGATTTCCCCCACAAGCGTGTAACAAAATGATAAACTTGGTAACAAGAGCAGTTTCGAAGAAGCTGAATATTATTATGAGCTTGTCGAACTGGAAACAGAAAATTATGTATTACTCGTTGAATGTGTTAATCATGGATTTATTTTGTGTGCATCGTATTTCACTTTTCAATAGACAAGTTGGGACTGGACGTCAAATAAATTTATAGCTTTTCATTTTCGTCAGAGGGGAGTATGGCACAAATATAAATGTAACGCTGTGTGTAAATGCCCGGCAGCCAAGCCCTGTCTTATGGACTAAATGTCCAACAGACATAATTTCTACCGTAAGGTTCTTTCAAGCTTCTTAAGAGTACCACACCCTAATCCATGCAGACGTTTGTTTAGAAATGTCGACGAATTTCAAAAATTAATTTTCTTTTTTTAGCAAGCGAATCTTAGTCGAGTCTCACGTGCAGAGCGTTTGATGCGCTAGTGAAGTCATTCCTAAACCGTTTCCGGTTTACTGTCACGTGCTCGTTGCACTCAACGTCAAGGACACATCAAGAGCCGTCACGCGACTAGCAAGAGCTGCCAGTAGTTACTGTTAAGAATAACAAGCAGAAATAAAACCCCTCGAGAGAGGCTCAAGCACATATTATTAAGTTGACACGGACCAAGAATTGCGATAATATTTTCAGGTGCACCAAATTAAAAATAATCACCCGATGGCAAGCAAACGTGAAGCACACTTGAAACATACTTTAAAAACATGAGGCAATTTTCTTACAAATCGTCAAATGAAGAATTTATGGAGGAAGTTAATCCTATATTAGAGAAAACAGTCTCATTTGTTTAATTTTTTAAGGTGTTTTATCAATTCCAATGTAATTCTCTCAACAGAAATAAAGGACTAAGTATTAACAAGAGAATGTAAATTAATTTATTCTTGTAACATCACAAATAAATTGGTATAATTTAGGTTGCTTGCATTAAAAATTTTAATGGCAGCGGCAGAAAAATCTGTCACAAGCAACAACTTGAGGACGCAATAAATTCATAAACATAGGCCTGCTACTCGTGTAAGAGTTATATTTTAGGATGGGGGGGGGGGAGGGGAGGGTTGGGTGGAGAAGGGGCACTAAGAAGCCAAAGTTTGTTTTGACCCATGTGATCTCCTTGAACTATTTATAGTTCTGTCATTAAGGATTTCGGGTAATTTTCCGCTGTTTCATCTGAGGGATTTCGGACAATCTTCCGCCATCCCATCTTCTAAGATCTGGAGGCAATTTTTCCGCCATTCCGCCATTCCTCCGTACGCCCACCAGGGAATTACTTAGACCAGACAATTTCTTTCAACTCGTAATTTTTGGCCTGGTATGGATGATGCGACAACGTGCGTCGTTAACCAGCCTCTTAAGAGTCACTGACCATAAATATCGAATCCGTCGACAGGTGCAAAATTTTGGTATTCATTGTATGTTTTCTTAGAGGACACTTTTGATGAACCCTTCTCAAAAATTACACTAAGATGTTCCATCGCGCATTTTTCCGAAAAATCGAAAAGTTCAAAATATTCCTGAATGGCCGTTTTCCCTCCCCCCCCCCTCCTTGTTTTTAGGATTATCAATCGTAAACTGTTCGTTCTATCGAGTCCTGTATGTTAAATCAACTTGTGTTCACAAAGCCGAAACTCTCTAGGTCGTGAGATGTTTAAATAAGCTTTCTCAAGAAAATTCCTGTTGAAGTAAATTGTCCAGCTTTATGGTTGTATGTTTATGCTTTGTTTCCACAAATTCTTCAAACGTTTGCTCGAAATTAAGACAAAGACTCACAAGAGAGACTGGTTAGATCTGTATACTCGGTATGCTAATCACCCGCTTTTTGTCTGTTATCCTTGTGGGTTTTACAGTCCTTGTCTTATCACGCAGTGCTCAAGGTGAGTTTAACCTCTTCCGACTCTTGTTTAGTAACATCATCGTTGCTTTTCCCAAGGTAAGAACAACTCCCTTTCGTTAACTCGCTAATCGCCATTGATCTTTCCTGATCTGGTCAAACTAGGATTGATGTTTCTATTTTCGGCATCCCATAGATTTCTCCGAAATCAAGTGTAAAATTGAATTTTTTTCCGCCTAACCTCTTTCCTGAAACCATCTTCAAATCTTTTGGCTTGACGGGAATGAAAAAGCTAAATAAACTGAGTCGATTCTATACTTAAGCTTAGTATGTCCAAAGAACTGGGTAGGTTTTCAAAACTCTTGCTACAAGTTCTCTTCCAAGTCAGCCTCCTGGAATGCATCAAAAGCGTCCTGAGAAGTACAAGGATCCCATCTCGTTGTGATAAATTTTCGAGCTGAAAATTAAGCTATTGGCGCTCATTCTTCACACCATATGCTTATTGGTTTGCACGGGGATCCTAAACACCAGTCTCGCTGGATCGATTCGCGGCCAATCTTTACCAATTGGTATTCTGGAGAACCTAATAATTCCGGAGGAAGGGAGGCGTGTGTCGAGTTGTATACTCAGACGCGCGGATTGAAATGGAATGACTTCGATTGTACTGGTCCACGTCGTTACATTTGCGAAACCAGTGGGGAGTCCATCCGATCATGGCGTAAGAACACATTTCGATTAGACATTACTAGAAATTAACGACATTCTGCTCCCGCAAATAAGAGGGCATGCGGTTGCACGCAAAGGCTAATTGACATGCTCATTAGCATCAAGTTTTCAATACGACGGCTTCTGTTCCAGTGAGACTAAGCGCGATTAAAAGTAAAGTACGAAATACGGAACGAGCTGAGTTGTTCAGATCTTTTGTGCGAGCCACTGAAGCTACAAAGAAAAACGAAATCTAAGGTCTACTCAGTTGAAAGAGTGATCAGTGAAAGGAAGGGAAAAAATGTGTATTAAGTTATGTTTTTGTGACTTAATTCTCATGAAAACAAACATTTGCATTCAGTTTTGACCATGAATGATAGAAAAATTCAAACTGAATTTCTGTTACTTATTTCTAATGGCAGGGAACTGAGTACTTGATAAAATGGAAGGGTTGGCCTAAGTGGACATGTAGCTTGGAGCCAGCTGAGCACTTAAATTTTCATGCTGTCAGGTAAATTAATTTTGAAACGTACGGCACTGTCTCTTCTCAGTGGTGCCTCATGAATCGGAGTGCATTGCCCCATGTGATCAACCAGGTATTGAAACGCAATCTTAAGACTACTTTTTAAAAGGGTTTTGAGGACTGTTGTTATTGCCTGCAACAAAAACTGAGTTTTGTTACAAAGATGTGCATTTGGCACATATGTGTTACTTGCAATAGACCTTTTTACAGTTCCTGGCGCCATATTGGATTAGTAACTGCGCACACACAATAACAAGGCTGGGGTTGACTCGGCGGTTCTTTCAAATACCTGATCTGCTAACATTTCACGTTCTAATGCACTTTTCGATGCAATTTCTCCCTTCAAAATGGTTCTTTAATGCAACAATATGGAAATTTTGTCATTAGATGACATCCAGAAACTCGAAGCAAAAAATCTCAGGGAGATTTTAAAATCTAATTCAAAATGCTTACCAGTCATTTCGTACCCATGGATCTTTCATACCCAGATGATTTGTACCCAGGCTCAGGTGTTTCGTACCCACTTTGATCAGTTCATACCCAACCCTCTGGTCAATTCATACCCAACAAATTATGACACAAAATGTTGAAAACAATCATAAACATTTATTTTATTTATCTTAGAAATCACAAGAAAGCTAATTTATAAAATCACAGGAACATTGAAAAATTATCTTTTAGTTAATACTCAGCTAAGAATATATGAAAGTCATATATTTGAACTGCGGATAAAGACATTAATGAAAGTGATCCTCTCGGTAATGTGCACTACTAGAGCAGTGGTGAAAATAAGGCCTGAAAAAATTCAGGCCTGTATGGGATTTGAACCCATGCACTGGTATCGCAGAGGTCATGGGTTAAAATCCCGTACAGGCCTGAATTTTTTTCAGGCCTTATTTTCACTACTGCTCAAGTAGTGCACATTACTGCGAGGATCATTTTCATTCCTAGTTAATACTCTTGAAAAATCGTGACCTAGTTGACCCATTCTAATACATTTTGCCTACTACCACGTAGTGCCTATGACTAAACGTGCTTATTCTACTTAGTAAAAGAGCTAATTTCTAAATCATAGTAATGTTGAAAAGTTATCTTACTCTTGAACAATTGTGACCTAGTTGCCCTAGCTGACCTATCCTTACATATTTTGCCCATTATTATGGAGCGCCTATATGACTAATTAACAATTGGTTTATACGTCAGTGTTCGTTCATCGAGATATAAAGCATGTGGGAAGTTTGGAGAGCACGAAAGATGTGTAAGAGTTGCTCGAGGCATAGCTTCTTGTGGCTCTTCTGTTCAGGCTATGATGCCAGCCCTCAATGTCATTGTTTGTTCTGACTGATTGCATTAAATACGCTCCAGCACTTGGGGGGCCAAACTGTGCTGTGTATCCAGTTTTCCTCAATGGTGTATTAACAATAGGAAAGTAAATAACAGTTATCTTTTGAGGGCCACTCACTCAGGTATAAACCAATGAAATAAATGTTTATGTTTATTTTAAGCATTTTGTGCCATAATTTGTTGGATACGAAACATCTGAGCCTGAGTACGAATTGGCTGGGTATGAAAGATCCATGGGTATGAAACGACTGGATACCATTCAAAATCATCGGGTGGAATTAGAGCCGACTTAGTGTTGAAAGTTTATGCTTTGCAGATGTGACGTGTCCTTCCATGGAGTAGTGGAGAAAACCAAGAACTTCTTACAGATGTCCAGGACCTAGAACAAAACCAGAGGGACTTCAAATGTGAAGCAGCTATGGTAAGGATTTCAGCCCTTGGATGGTTGAGTGATCTCCATAATTTACCTGAGATGAATTTCATTCAGCTACACGATTACCCTGTTGTTGCATGAGAATATCGCCACATTGTGTTGAAAGGAATGCTTTACAGGAAGTACCACAGAAGCTGTTTAGTATGGTTTAGAAAGTGAGGCAAAGGCTGTAGCCCTCCAGGTAGAGGAGATTTGTTATTGCTGCTGTTGTTGATGTGGTACTTGTTGTTGCACCATATTCTTCAGTGAAAGTTATTTCCATTTTGTTTACCAAGATGTATTTTAGTTTGCCATTTGTACATAGTATCTTATGGGAAACTATACAATAGAGCCTGTAAAACTTGATTGTAAACTTTATTGACATTTCAGCTAAGACCATCCATTTTCCTTAAAAATCGAACAATTTTACTGCCCACATATGAATTTCACCAAAAGTGCTCACAGAGATTTAACACGAGTCAACCCCAGCCTCGTTCTCATGCGTGCACTGTTGCATGTCCAATATGGCGCTGGGAACTGTAAAATGGTCTATTAATTTTCTTTGATTCACTGTGTAAATAGGGTAAAGAAATGTATATATAATTTTTTCAGGAGTTATGCTCCTCCAAACATAACTGATTATAGATTGGAGACAGCAGCTAAAAGGGAGGCAGACATAACCTACAAAAATTGTCCTTTTCATATAACATATAATTGTCGGAGCCAATTGTACCCTTATTCCTAAAAATGTATCTCACTATGTCATGATCAACATTTATGGAGTTTGTGAAACTGATGCGGGTAGACTTGCACTTCAGTAGACCAAGTATGGCTTCCACAAATGTTGCAGTGGTATTACTTTGATGAATTTGGCCAAGGTGTTGCCATCGATTTCCCTTTCAAATTAAAGACAAAGTTAGCTTTTCATTCCAAGTGTTTTATTGCAAATAAAGGTGGCTCCCTCAGAAAAGGACTACTGATTCCCTCTGAAGAAGTTGTTGTTATTATTAACCAGAAAGCCTGCTCTCAGAATATAATCACTTAATGTAAATATTTTAGTTATGTGAATACTTAATCACCAAAAGGAATAAATATATATATATATTTTTTTTTATAAGAAGAGTCATTTTCTTCTTCACAATAATTCAATAATTCATTTTCTTTGAGGTGACTTGAATATTATCCACAGTGGTCAATCATTGTTCTTTAAAACCTCTATCAGTTCTCCTATCTTTAATTTTGATTTTCCATTCACTTGCAAATTTGGTGATTTGATTTCTTGCATGAATTGTTTGACTGTCATTTTTTTTCATAATTTGTAGTTGGTACTTCAGCACTGTTTACAACAGATGCTTCACTTTCAGGTTCACCTGCACTTGCACCATCCCTAGAATGCATTCTTTTTTTACGTGACTCAACAATTCCACTATCCCAGTGATTGTTTTGTTTTTCGTATTTTCTCTTTTCCCTTTCACAGTGATGGAGGGCTTGCTGTTGCATCTCCAACTGCAGTGCATCCTTAGCTGCATCCCATTTATTTGACTTTTGAAAAAAAATTCTTTTTGCATCATCACTGTTTTTCTCAACACCCTGGCCAGTGAATTGCTTGAATGTCTTGTGATTTTTTATTAAAACTGGAACATGGTAGGAGAGTGCATGCATGTATGGGGTAACTCAAAATTTGTTGTACCCAACTCTGGTTCCTCCAAGGGAACAAAAGAGTTCAATAAATTCCTCTGATTTTTCTGAAACATCAAGGACAAGGTTTTCATTTTCCTCAGGGTCAGCATTAATCAAGTGGTAAAGAGATTCAAAACCCCTCCATAGCTTCACAACAGTTTCCTTTGTTTCAGGCTAAAGGATGTCTCTTGACTTCAGCTGGGAAGGAGGCAGATGAAGGAGTTTCTTTTTGTCTGAACCCATTAGGCTGGTCCAATCATACAAACAACTTCCTTTGCCATCTGCATTAGTTTTTTCCCACACTAAAAAGGTTATTCCAAGGTCATTTATTACACTGATCAATCGTTTAAAGTAAATTCCTTTGTCCTCTCCTCTTTTTTTCAAGAAATCAGCTTTGCTGTCCCTTTCCATGACTTCAGTGATTATGTTCTCAGTAAGTCTGTCAGTGATCCTCATCATTAAATAAAGTTCATCCAGAACAACATGGTCAAGTTCAATGTTAAACAGGGGGAATGGATGCAGCAAAACTTTTTTGAACCATGAAAATATCTGATTTCCTGTGAGGTCCTCTTTAATTCCCCGGAGTTGTAAAAGTCCAGGTCTTTGGTCATGTCCCACCTTTGGATCTTGTGAATCTTGCACCACACACAAGCATAATCAGAGGTTGCCCCTTTGAGGCCCATTATCATAAGCAAAAATTGTCCCCCCCTCAAAACATCTCTATTTAGACTTCTTTTCCATCAACCTCTACTTTGCCAATTTTTATGACGTGGTTTATATCACTGATGACACTGCCCAATGATGTTTTCAGTGTGACTGGAAATATTCCCTTATGTGACCCTAGAGTGTATCTGTAAATGATATCTGTGCTCCTGGGTACTTTCCTGGGTCTCTTTTAATGTGGGAAAGTTTGTTGAGATCAGATCTCTGCTGTTTGATTAATCATGACCTCAGCAAGTCATTGTATAATATGGTGAGTTCATGGTATAGTTCATCACTGACTCAAAATTTGTCCAACAAAAATAAAAGCTGTTCTAAATTCTCTTCATCCTCTTGGGTGACTTTCTCTTTTACAAAGTCAAATGTATGTTCTCTCCTTGAATCAGACTCCCTGACTTTAAGACAGGTTAATTTTAAACCATGACTCTCAAGGAACCACAATGCTAGGTCAGCTCTTCCTTTCAGTTCGGTAATTCTTCTTAGCCTCGGCCTTTCTGATAGCTGTTCAATTGTTTTTCCATAATTTGGTTTGCTAGTCTCATTTAATTCTGCCATTTGCTGGATGTATTCTGATAGCTCTCTGTTAAGACTATCTATCTCTGTATCTCTCTTTTCTTTAGCCTCATCAATTTCCTTTAACAGACTCTCTTTGTCTTGCTGTAAATCTCTACACTTCTTATGTCACTCCTCTAAAGCTAAATTAGCTGTTTGTAAATAGTCATCCATCTTTCCAATAGACACTAACTCAGTAACTAAAATGCTCAGTGTAAAAACAGTTATTGAGCTCTTGCTTTCTCCTACTACCAGTTGCTCTCTTATATTTTGAGGCAACTGAGCTTGCCTCGCGTCGGAGTCTTCCCTGGATCCGAAATCCTGTCTCCCTGCTAATCTGGAACCATTTGTTTGGGATCGAGCTATTCAACAGATCAAGGTAATCTGCAGAAGTACCTTGATCAGCTTCGGTTTTGTGACTGACTGTTATACCGTAGCTGTAACAAAGGGTAAGGAATCTGCACAGCTAAAGCTATTGAAAAGCGATCAACATTTTGCTGTCTTACGTAAGAAAGCGGAGGGTTAATGACATTTAATTTTTGGTCGATCGTTAACTTTTCACGCTCACTAGGGAAAGAAGGCATTTTTCACTAAGGAAACACCGGATTATAAATAAGGAGTCCACGTTACAGCTATCCAGCGTTCTTCCAATAAAAAGATTAGGTTATCAGCCAAAATGGCGGCTGAAGTCATTGAAATCGAAGCGAAAGCCTTGTTTATGGGGACGATTTCCAAGCAGAAATGGTGGTTTCCGTTCACTTTGGATAAAGACAGTAATCTTGAATTTATGCTCTTTTCAAGTAAATTTGGCAGAACAGCGGAAAGCTTATACAACCGGAATTTTTTTTAGTCTTGGAAAGTGTAAACATCTGGCAATGTTTTTCGAGTTCGGCTCCAGGGAACCGACGTGAACAAAGTCTACAGGACGGTCGAGAAGGTAAGCAATTCATCCCGTTTGTGAGGAAATTATAGAGTTTGTTTTATGACCTCTGTAAACGTGGAGTTGGCAGACCGTGTGATGCTCAAATTTATTTTAAAATGACTGTTATGAATACTGCAGTAAGTGTTCTTTCCATCGAGGGGTCGGCAAGTAGTGCCCCGTACATTTTACCATTATATGGGCAGTCATCTTTAAAGCGCCGATAGAATTCCTGTCCGCCATTTTGTCGGCAATTTCTGATAATGATGCCTACAAACTGAAATCCAAATGTTCACAGCATACTACATCGAGAGCCTCAATATGGTGAGCAGTTGGCGTTCAAACAACCTTAACTTGACAACTGTTAAAGGGCAATGTTTTACCGTAAACCGTCAAAAAAAAAAAGAGCTGCGCGATATTTGCTGTCAAAATATATCACGGTCCTTCAAATCCTACAATTAAGAGCTGCTTGTCGCGGACAGTTTATATCTCGAAAAAATCCTTGAACTGGTAAATCCGTTTCCACGTTTCCAAATCAAAACTAATTTTTATGGTCATTTTCACTAACTTCGATATTTTTCAATCACTAAACGGCGTCAAAACGAATATCGCAATCAGCTTCTATCCAAATATACTTCTAGTAGGTTAAAAAAATTCAAACAGATTCTCAATGGATAACTTGTTCACGTTGTGACCACGCCATGCTGCATACACCATACACCCGCAATCACAAGTTGCAAGTTGAGAGCATGTCCGGAAAGTTCTGAAACCACACATACTTGTGGTGTAAAGCAGAGTAGGAATCAATCGATTGAAAGGAAACCAAAAACATCATCATTGTAAATTTGAGAGGACATGGTATTGATTTCTACGACAACTTTGGCTGGAGCTCATTTGAGGTCGAGCTATACACACCAATAAGTATTGTATGGAAAATTAAAAATTCCTATAAAGACACGGACAAAAATTTTGAGAAAGTCCCTCTAACAATATTTTCAAAGTTTGCAATTACTAAACCAGAGAACTCAAATTGGGAAAGGAGTTGACTGCTACGTAGATATTGCTTATGGTTTTGCAGTGCGTTTTAAGTTTTCATTTTATTTAACTGCGATTATTGAAAGACCAAAATCACTTCTGAAAAAGATAGTTCGTATCAAAAACTATGGAATCAATATCAAGTGAGTCTCTATCTATTTCTTCCTCACAATTATCAGCCGTCAAAAGCCATAAATTTCAATCGTCAACCGTCAAAGTTCCTTCCCTTTTACATGCAACCAACATTGAGCTTTGAAAAGCGCCAGAGTAAGGTCATCGTAATATTTTTTCCTTGTCACTACAACTGTTTGCCTAGTGGTACAAGTTTTCTAAACTGACCGTAGAGTAAAATGCAGCAAAGCCAAATTAAAGCATTCCCGGATTTCTTTCGGAAGGGAATTTAACATTGCTCTACTGAAAAGCTTTTGACAGAATTTTTTAGCTCCCCTATAACCTCATTATATCCATGGCTTGCACAATTGCTGTAACGGACGATTGCCAATTTTTATACATGTTAAATCACAACTTTGGATTAACCTGTTTTACTCGCACCAGCGGACACCAGCTCACTGGCCTTTTTCATCTAAGTACAGCCGGACCAAAAATAAGCCTTCGTCTGAGTACTATAATATCTCTCGTTTAGCTTATGTTTTTTGTATTTGTACTTGAAATAAGGAATCTAATTGACAAAAATTGTATTTTTTTTTCCAAAGCTTTACCTTACCACTGAGTAAAATAAATTTGGTTCAAAATTCAGCCTTTAGGAGCTTGTACAATCATATGGATTTGATTCCCTCCTTTTTTCAGTTGAATGTCCAGTCCTTACAGTTGGTCGTCTTGCCAAAACCACACCAAAAAATTGTGTGACATCACCGAACAGACTTGGCAAATCGTGGGAAAACTTGAGTAGGAGATACCGAAAAAAAATGCATGGAAGTCCTTTCTTCTTCATCCTTTTCCATTACCAAACAAAATAATGCACATTTCGATGGAATCTCTAAATATCATAACCGCTGGATGATGAAAGTTGAAATAACCAGACTTTACCTTTTCGGGAGCAAGAAAAAGAGTCATTACACCAAACCCAGCAAGGCTTCTTCATGGCGGACTTGACAGTGTAAGAAGATTTAAAAATTATCATGCAAACGTAACCATGTTATTTCTAAGGAAATAAAACCTTAAACTGATTTTCTTGCTGTAGTTAATCGTGTTTTATACCAAAGGACTAAACACGAGCGCGTTTTAATTTTGTGGTGCGTATTGGAAGCCTGGTCAAACGTTTCTAGGACACTTTCATTTATTTGACTTCTAGGTTAAAATTATTGCCACAAGTGACCCCTTTCCCCTCCCCTAGCAATGTTAAAAGTAATGTAGCGTTTCTGAATATTTCCAGCATTTTTATGAACATTGCAAATAGCCTTTAGTGTTCAAAAAAGGTGTCAAAGGTTTAACATCTCTTTGCTAGTCTGCTAAAACTCAATTCAATCAAATCAAATGGAAGACAAGTACCCTAAAAATAGACAAGGAATCAAAACAAACTTTGCATGCGGACTCTCGCCTTTGTACGGTGAACTCAAAGCTGCGATTGGTTAGTTCGTTACCACAGTTTTCGACTAAGGTAGTTTGGCCGTCGCATAGGGAGGGGGTACTAATGCACGCCTTTTTTCAGGAAAGTGTCCCCTTCCTTTAGAAATAAATAGGAAGAAAACACAAAAACTACGATTACCTAAATCGTTAGAATCGACTTTAAAGCCATAACTAAGACACAGAAGGGCACGAGAGAGGAAATGAAAAGATTTGGACATTTTTTGTTTCCCAAATGCAACTGTTTTCCTCATATAGCTACTTCTACTTCAACTGTTATGGAGAAATTCAAATTATTCCATCTGGCCTCAATTAATGCTGTGCACCGAGCATGCCCAACATGAATTCGAAGCAATTATTTTTATGGCAACATGACATCACAATGAATGAAACAGAAATCCTTGGAGTTCGTCTGAGAGATTTTGTGAGAAGCAGCAATGGCTTGTGTTCTCATACCGTTCCGACGGGAAAAAGTAAGGGCGGATAGTTTTTTTATCACAGCATCTGTTTCACTATTGAATATTGAATTACGCAAGAAAAGGTGGTGAGGAACACGATAAAGTATTTTCTTTCTCTCTTTTCTATAAAGAGTTTAGTCTTCGAAGCTGCTTATCTCTCTAGAGTCAGACGTTTTTTTTTTGCTTTTCTGGTTGAAAATGATCAAAAGTTAAACTCCGACGAGGCAAACAATTTCGAAAACAATATTAATTTAACTATGATTAATTGAGTTGAGGAAAAAATGATACGTTTTCGAATTTGGTTGAGTTCGATTTCACTGTTGAATACCACGTGAGACTAAAGTAACAGAAACGAAGGGTCATTCCCCAAACTGAATATTGTTTGCCCTTTGAAGTTGCAAGACTCGGTGAAAAACAAGTACTAAGCTAATTCGTAGTGACAAATTTTCACAGCAGTGCTGTGAGAGGTTTGTAGATGACAGAGTTGACATGAAACAATAGAGAGCAAATAGACAAAAGAGCGAAGAAAACAAGAGAATAAGGTTATGAGGTGGTGTTCTATATTGTGACGCGTCCTTTGTCTTATACACTAAGAAATAGCTATTAAAATTTTTCACTGAAAGATGTCATATGACACCAAAATAGCCAATGAGGGCGTGCGCAGTTGAGATAAACAAACAAACAAACAAACAATATCTTAAACTCCAGCCAGAGAAGAGAGGGTCACAAATTATCCGTTAAATTTGACCGTGATCCTTATCAATCTCTTCAGTTCTTCCAGATGAAGTTCTTATTCGTGTTTTTCCAGTGTTTTGCTTATGATAGCTACGTAGGCGTTACTTATAAATAGAGTTGAACCTCGGCAAAGTACTTTGTTGATACATTTTAGTTAGTTCTAGTTGCTTTAGATAGTGAACATTTGTGCAAGTCTTACATCATATAGTAACTGATGATTTACTTTTCTCTACTGCTTTTAGAGAAGCTTTATAAAGAGCCCGCGGTCTCTGTACCAACCTTCGCGCGTCTTTCTGAGATCGCAAATAGCCTGGGCTTCGAAATGGAAGAGAGTGAGCTGATGGCTTATCGAGGTAGGAATCTTGGTGATGAGTTACTGGTAATAATTTGATGTAAATTGTTATCTGAGTTCATCAATTTAATTAGTATAATTATTTTGTCAGAGGCAATTTCTAGTACCCTGGCTGATACGTACCAACGGTTGTACGAGTTATCAGACCCCAAACTGCCAGTGAAATATCCACGGACTCCAGGTTACAGACCATCACCAGAAGACAACCCTTACAATGCTTGGTAAGTAAAATTAGAAAAGTAGAAAAGTAGAAACTTATTAATTCAGCGAAAACCCTAATTTATGACAGACACCCCACTATGATATACTATTAGCGTTGGCTCGTAACTTTTCAATCAAACTCTGCTGCGGCGGGTATTTACTGACAAATTCACATTGTTGATTCTAATTAATTTGATTTTGAGGTACTGTCGATGTAACATGAAAGGAGCGTCCAGTGACAAACTTCAAGGCAAAACTATGGCGATCGCTTCCAACAAGTGCCATCGTTGCTCTGTTCACTAGACGTCTTTATCTTCCGCATGTCGTAATAAACTAATTTCATTTTCAGGTATTGGCGATGTGACATTAAAGGAGCATCAAGTGGTAAACTTCGCGGCAAAACTGTGGCTATCAAGGACAACACATGTGTGGCAGGAGTACCTATGATGAATGGTTCTCGTACCCTGGAAGGATTTGTCCCGGATGTGGATGCTACTGTAGTGTCTCGGATATTGGATGCCGGTGGACACATAGTGGGGAAAAGTGTTTGCGAAGATTTGTGTTGTAGCGGAGGCAGTTTTACTGCTGCCACTGGTCCGGTGGTTAATCCACACAATAAGACGAGAATGTGTGGAGGGTCATCATGAGGTTCTGCAGCTTTGGTGAGTAAGAAAGTACATAGGAAAATAGGAAAACCAAGAAGCAAGAAAAATGATTTCTCCTCTTCTTCAACAAAATCTTATTATCGCAAACAAATGATCTCCAAACTGTCCATCACATTGCTTTCACTCAAAAAATCACATAGCCTTCATGCCTACGTTCGAGAGACGGATCAGAGGCCTTGCTTTATGTCCATTTATTTTCGACTCAGACTTGTTCCGTTCCCAGCACACATTATCTCTCAATAAGAATCGTCTTTTATTCCTACACAAAACTTCGTTTTAAATGTGGCTGCTTTGTGCAGCCACGTCTCTTGATTACGCTCTTGTCTTCTCGTCGTTTTTAAGGTGGCTGGAGGTCAAGTTGACATGGCAACCGGTGGAGACCAAGGAGGTTCCATAAGGATCCCCGCTGCGTGTTGCGGCATTGTGGGTCTGAAACCCGCATACGGATTAGTTCCATATACGGGCATTATGCCGATAGAGTTTACTTTGGATCATACTGGACCAATGGCCAGGACTGTGTATGATACAGCTCTGATGTTGGAGGTAGGACAACAAGTTACGACAAATTGTTAGAATTCCCGCAAATATCTAATCTGCGACTTCCCAACAAAAGTAATCGGTGTCTAACGGCATAAGAATCTTGAATTATCGCATAGTTTTTATTTTCGCTCTACCTGATTTCTTGGTTCAGCAGGAGACTATCAGATCAATCACGATATGTGGGTGTCGTTTTTAGTCAAAAGTCGTTTTAAGTCGTTAGTCGTTTTGGTTTGAAAATATTTCGAAAACAGCGCGAAATTCATTTATGTAAACGGTATATTAATTTTCTGGTTGCTACCATGTCATAATTTGTTTTTGATTTGTCTCTCTTTTTGTTTTCTTTTCGTTTTTTTTCTATTGTAATTTTTTTTCCTTTGACTTCACCTTTCGACAGGTGTTCGAATCTTTGGGGCCATTCGACATATTGGAGGTGATCGAATGATGTTTGAAGGAGCTGGTGAGAAGTCATAATTGATTTCACAGAGAGTTCGAAGGAATCCCCTTCAAATAAAGGGGTGGTTGGCGTTTTGGTGAACATTTGTTCAGAACAATCCCGAATCAAGAATAACAGTAGCTAAATGAGGATTTCCCCTTAAACTCTACGCAAACATTTTAAATTGTATACAATGCTCTTATAATTGCGGCCAAGCCTTTGTGTTCGGCGATGGTAAACAGTAGAGGTTACTTCAACCTTTGCGTCCATCCAATGGCATGTCTAGTAACTTGGAGCTAAATTATGTACGTCGTTAGACTGTCATAACATGTGATGTCGTGTCAAGTTAATAAGATGTGATTGATGTGTTGTCATTGCATGTCATGTCACCTGAGGTCATTCTACGTCATACCCTATCGTTTCGAGTCACGCAACTTTAAGTCAAGTCATTTATCATCATTAAGGAATGTTGCACATGAAAATGATTTGTTTTAAAGGGGCTGGAACTGCCGCAAGGATGTATTACGACACCACTCTACAGGAAGCCTTCTCACGAGGTCTAAAATGCCACTCGAATGACCTGTCAAAGAGAGGCAAACTCATTCGGCTGATCGCGAAGTATTTGCACGAGGATTACCACGGTATCTTTCACGGAAAAGCACAGAATCTCGATCGAGAGCTTTGCAAGGCGTATGATGCGGCACTTGAAAAATACGATGTGTTGATTCTGCCCACCATCCCCAAGAAGGCACCAGTTTTCCCGCAGGAAAAGCCTCCTCTAAAAGGTCTAATTTTGGCATTTGAATGTATCATTCTTTTGATTATGAATTTGTCAAAAGTAAGACCTTGAAAGGGAAAAGAAATAAGGATAACCCCATGAAAATAGGGAGAAGACTCGCGAGAAAAAGTTAGAATCTATTGTTGGGAAATAAGTTCACATTAAATAACCATCAATACTAAGACACCTATGGCCATTTATTCTGTAGAATATTTGGCAAGGGCTTCTGAGAGTGCTCCAAACACGTCACCAACTAATGTCACGGGTCACCCAGCTCTATCCATCAACGTCGGCTTCAGTGATGGCTTACCAGTTGGTATGATGATTGTAGGGAGAAAGTTTGACGAGATCACCGTTCTGAATGTCGCCTACGCTTACGAGAAGATCAGAGATGCGGAAAAATAAGATTACAAGATGTCTATAAATAGACTCAGAACTACAAGATTTTTTTCACTCTTGAAAATTCTTGACTGACATTGTCGCACCAAAATCTTGTTCGGTAATCTCTTATAGTTCATTTCAGTTGGAAGATAATACGACTTCAGAATCAGTTTGGAGGGACAAATTCTATGAAATATATTTAATTTACTTTTTACTAGAGAGAAGTTCTAAAGTTCCTAGAATTTTTGAATTTATCAGCAGTGCGCAAAAAGATAAAATATTTCTGCTAAGATTGGTGCTAATATACTTATTTTAACACTAGGAAATTTTTCGCTTCATTTTGCGTTGCGTCATCCAGGGGTTCTGAAAGGAGATTGATATCAATGGTTTGTTTGAGGAGTAGCTCAAGTGCATCAAGAACTGTCTTGAAGACTGGGGGAAAAAATAGTCACATATTAAGAGGTCAAAAAAGAGCTGAAAAAGGCTTTCCAGAAAACTATTTTTGCTCAAAACTACCTCTAAATGTTAAAGATATTGAGCCAATGTTAGTCAAAGTGCGGAAAAGTGCTAAAAATGCAAACCAGAGCTCTAATAAAAATGCTCAAAAGGTGCTCGACTTCATCAGAAATGGCTTTAGCAAGCAAAATAAAGTAGGTACATTTCGCTGATGCCTCACACTTTTTATTCTTTTAAGATACACCTGTTTTCTCTATTAGAAGTTACACCGGTAAACCTTAAGGATCTAAAATGTGCTCATCTACAGAACGTTAGCAGGATTTTTTAGGCATCACAAGACCCAGATGATACTCGCCATTACCGGATGTAGATGTTTCCATGAGGGTTGTTGACGTTGGTGAGGTGGTTCAGACTGTTCGTGCCACAAGGATCATGGGTAGGCCAGTTCCCTGTGCGTGTGTTAGACTCGAAATAGTAATACTCCTTTAACCATGAGCTACTTTGAGATCGTATCAGATCCGGTCCCAGAGTAGAACCTGCAGGATTTCCAGCAGCATGAAGGATGAGTTGGTCGGGAACGTAGTTATGACATTTAGAAGCCACGTTCTTTATAATGCGGCATAAAACACTTCCAGTTTTGAATTCCACCAGACTTCCGGTTCCTTCTTTACAAGCGATCCAGTGGTTGATGTTGGATTTCACCATGAACTCACTGCCAAGAGACTTCCACAGGTTGAATTCCATGGCGTTGTAGTCAGTCTCACTTACAGGGGGGGTAGTTGACTGGTAGACATTCCCAACGTCATGGGATATAGGCCAGTTGGGACGTGGTGTAATCGCATTTGAACCATGTCTGAATGCCCTTTTGAAAAATTTAAAGATTGTTCAGTAAATGAACAAATAAATACGCAGACAACTAAACAAGTAGGATGATGAATAAATAGAGGGAGAAATAACAACCTGTAGTTTGTAAATGTGTAGCTATACACTAGAGTCCAGCCTCCGCCATCCGTTTCTTGGTCGCAGTAGGCCTGTACTGTTTGGCCTCCTCCAGGTTTAATCCAGTACACACCGGAAGTTGCATCTTTTCGCTTTTCTTTAATATCTTTACATGACTTTCCTGGGTATTTTTTGATCAGGCCTGTAGAGAAACAGATATTATAAAATGATTGAGACGGTGAGCCCACTCTCATTGGTTAATTGGTGTAAACACCGTTGTCACGTCACGCTTTTTGTGTTTCCCCGGCACAATTTGAAAACATTTAAAGCTCAAAGCATTTGCAACGCTCGTAAAGTAATTTCAAGCACGAATAACAAATATTAGAAACGGAGAAAACTTTTCCAAATTTTGCTTTGGAGTTTGGCTATCTCTTTCTCCCTGAACCCGAAGAGAAAAAGAGAAGAAAGAGATAGACGAAATTCAGTGCTTTGCCTCCCTTGTCGAGGGAAAAAAAATAGAAAAAATGTGCAACGAAATGTGAATTTACTGCGCAGTAACTATGAAGTAAATGCGCATCTTTGGAGATTGCAATGGGTAGAATTCTCGGGTCTCAGCCCCCCCCCCCCCCCCCCTTTTCTTGTTTAGATGAGGCGATGTAAACACGGAATAAGTTCTCTATCAGTCTATTACTTAGAATTAATTCAAAGTCTAATTGACGGAAAGGACAGTACCCGAACTCCCCACTAATAATAATGATCTCATGCCAAGCGAACGAACCAAACAACTCAAAATGAAAAACAAAGACAAACAAACACGTAAGCAAAAACATACCATACAACAGTTTCATCTCATCACACTCCGGTTCCTTTTTTTCTGTTTTAAAACAAAAGGAATATAAGCCGAGCCTTAATCACATAGACATTGACTCAAGCATTAAACCCCTCCCCCCCCCCCCCCCCCACAATCCCTCCTCGCCGGTGTTTCTTCAAAACAAATCTGAATACGGTGGAAGAATACCCCCCTCCCCTCGGTGATAGATGAGGATAGTCTGTACCTTTTTAACTCAGTGAAAAGTTTCAATTTTCTTGTGTCCCAGTAGCTTAGCAAATAGCTCAGCAACACCTTTTATGAAAATGGTCAAAGAATAGAAGCTTTTACTTGCGTCCTCTTGTTGCAATCCGTACCTAGTTTGACTTACCTTTATCCCCACAATATCTTCCTCGTTTGAGGCAGGCAGGAGGAAGTTTGTAGATAAAGAAACCTGAACATTTCTTGATCGCTATTTCTTGAGTCTTTGCGCAGCAAGTCTTCCCAGTTGTATAGCAAACCGTGGCTTGGGCACTTTCCCCAGGCTTCAAGTTAACAGGGTGTGGCTTGAGAAGATAGGCAGGAAACATGGCCCCACATGCAGGAGACTTCAAGCAGCCACCTCCATTTTGGTCACTAAGATTGAGACGGTTTATTAATTCAGTGCCAGCTTATGTCTCGGCGCAGAGAAGCAAAAAACATTACAGGCTCAGAATTCATGCTTATTTTTGCACATAACATGTAAAGTAAATATCATGACCGACTATATGGCTAATCAGGACATTTATAATAATGCAAACCAAAAAATTACAAGCAAAATGGCATTACTGCGCATTCTAGATTTTTCTTGCCCCTGATTGGTTTGTTTTAGAATTATAACGCCATTCCTGCCGCAATAACTGGCTACCGTACAATGATGACTTCGTCGACAACGATGACAAGAATGATGTAATCTGTCGACATGAAAGGAGAATGGAGTTCCCTCCACCACCCCAGAGAAATCATTCCTCACGACGATTTGAACGTTTTTTAGAACCCTGGGTAGTGAACACAAATCTGTTTCTCTTCCTCGGGGAGGGGGGAGAGGGGGGTTGAGTGTCAGTTACACTGCGTCACTGAAGATAAATTCACAATACTGATTTATAACAAAAGAAAGAACTTACGTAGTGGCCATTTTGTTTCCTGCATCCCCAGTGAATCGGTACCAATCCTCTTTCCATGCTTTGCGTTTATCTGATTTCTTTGTTAGCTTGTTGAATCCCGCCGCACGATCAGCGCCACGCAGGGTGCGGTAATTAGAACACGGGTCCTTATCGTATCCATCTGTGGAAGACAAGAAAAAAAAGACATATTGCATTTTATAATGATTGCTGGAGAAATTTGTCGAGTATTCACAGACCGATCCAAGAGATAATTGGGAATTCACCTTGATTCAATCTCCAACAGTAATCCTCACTATTGTATGATTCGTGCTCTTTAATCATAAACCACCAGTAGACATGCTCCATTGTACAATATGATAATGTGGAGGGAGGAGGTGGGGATGGGGAAGAAAGGCCAGAGCTTTCATTCACAATTCAGTCCCTTTGGGAGCGCACGAGGATGGCGAATGATTTTAAAACCATTTTCAAGTTTACACACCACATCCCAAGAGAGTTTTCATCGTATAATAGCGATTTCAAAAGTGCAGTCCGTGGCTTTATCTAGAATAACAATTTCAAAATATTGTAGGGTTTCTATGGGTCCGATGAAAAGACGTGCGTAGGGGGCAGTGATACGGATAAACCAATACACGGAAGAGTTGGGATGTAAATATAAATTGTACGTGACGGGAAAATGGAACAAACAAAAGGAAACAAGATCCTTGATATACATTTGTTTTGAAAGCTTTTCGTTTTAAAATTTTGGCCACAGACCTCAACATGTCTTGAAAATTTTTATATGCCTTATCCTTTGACCTACGACTCTTTCAATACTGAAAATCATATATATATTGTCTTTTTTTTCATATGAGATTCTGTATTCAACTTACGAGCCACATCCACTTCGGTGAAACAAACTATTAGGAAGAGTACCGTGACAAAGGCCAGTCCCATCTACAAATTAAAAGAAAAAAAGGAATAAAATGAAACTTGTAACTAGCATGTAGGAAAATTATCGTCGTGGTGAATCCACATTTTTTTTCTATGTCTTGCGCCCATGAAAAGAAAAAAAATGGCCTATTTCTTTAACTTAGCCGATTGTTTTTGTGATAGGGTGATGGAAAAGCCTCTCGGTTGTTTTGAAAGCATTGTGTGCTAGGTTCTTTTGTTTTATCTACGGTATGATTTGTCCAGCATCATGAAGTCTTAACTGAAGCAATTAATTTTTCTTTCTACACAACGGCTCATGTTATAGTCGATAAACATTCCACATATCTGCATAAAATTAAATGCTAGCTCATGGTCTGCAAGACATACGAGAAGCAAGCTATTCCTTTCTGCAATGTATTTCTTTATATTTCTTCTTCTTTAAAGAACCCTGCAATCGAAAGAAATCTATAACCGATAAATTAACCCGACACTCAGTTTAGTATTTGAAATTCCTTAGTTTTCTCATGTTAATATAATTTAAAATACACTTTAAAAGCGCACGAAATGTAAATATTTTTTTTCTTTTCTTTTTTTTAAGTACGAGCTAAATAAAACAAATTCCTTCATCACTATAAATAATGGCTCTAGTCTTATATTCATTTACGGCTACAAAGTTACATCTACTCAAAGTTAATGAAGAAGGATCTTTAGGAAATGCGTTTGCATCTGCGTCGTTCTGTTCCTGTTGTTCTTGTAATACTGCTGCCCTTTCTTAGGTGTGTGCGTGTGAAGGGGGGGAGGGGGTAGGGGGTGAATAATTTTAGTAGGGAGGTGTTCGGAAGATTTGAGGATTGAATGCCTTTGAAAGCGTATATCCTCTTCAGTCTGTCTAGAATAAGTCCACGCTATATTAACTCAAGACAAAAGCTTCGATCTCTAGGAGAAAAAAATTATATCTCCTCTCAGATCTCTGTACATATTGCGCACGTCAGACCTTACGGTTAAAACACACACTACGGCTCCGAACTCCCGGCAGCAATAACCCGACCCCCCCGGCAGAACTTAAGCACAACCATGGAATCTAGAATAGACGAGACGCAGAATTCATGTATGCGTGTAAGAAATTATTATTTCAGCTTTTCCCAATAAATTCATGATATATAATGCAACTTCGACGCTT